>NC_045158.1:30141726-30159226 GCF_900700415.2 Clupea harengus | reverse complement strand
TGGTGGTTGGTGCATAGGACATAAAACACATAACATAACAACAAAATAGCAAAAACAAGAAAAAAAGACAAATACAGAATATTAAATAATAATAAATAATTGTGAATTGGAATTGGCAAACCCAGACATCATTGGTACTATTAAATGACTCAGTCCCAGGCGGATGACAGATATGAATGTTTTGAATGTATGAATGCAGTATTACCAGCGGGTGGTTTCTGGTTGTTTTCTGCCGACTGGGCAGGATAATGGAGGTAGCTGTGTAGACATGAGACTCCCGCTCTTGTGAAACATTTCTGAGGGCCTGATCAGTATCAGGGGACTCCGGGCCATTTTTTACATCAAGGTTGGCTTCGGCATGTTTTGACTGCTGTTCCTCCGAACTGGATCTAGAGGCGTCAGAGGAGTCTTTCTGACAGCCACTAGCGTCGGACATCATGTAACGACGGAGAAATAGACCAGCTGCAAAGGATTGGTTGAAAGGTGACACACCATTTTCAGTCCGTCCAGCTTGCCCCAGGGGGGTTCAGCCCTTTACTGTAAAGCGCCTTGAGACAATTTTATTGTTGTGGCGCTATATACATAAAATTGAGTTGCATTGAATTGTTTCATACTATAAGTCCGCCACTGTTGACAATTTAACGTTAACGTCATTTCAGGATAAGTTACCGACGGCAACCTTAAGCATCTCTGCAAGACAATAATCGAAGTAACTAACGTTATGGCTAAATAAACACAACGCGAGCAATCATTCAGGAGTCAGTATTGTCCAGCGTTGTCGGCCAAACCTATTGAATGAGGTCTATCTAACTTACCCACAAACTAAATAGTTTGCTTCATCTTAATGTCCTAAACACAATTTACACGGTCTCACGCTGGCTAACGTTAGCTAGGTTTACTTAAATCATACGCAAACCTAGCCATACATTTCATTCGAAATGGCCTATCAGCAAACCTTGTGCTACTTTCTGTTTTACAATTGATAGACGACAGCGTTATTAAAAATGTCACGACTTACTACTACTTACTCTTACTTACTCTTAAAACATACTGTCGACAAACATACAGCTCGCTTCCTCTGTAAAAGGCTCAGCTAGTAAAGCGTTCTGTTGCTAAGATACGGTATGAAGGGAGGAGCCAAAGAGGAGCAATGAGTGAATTACCTTGAAACAAAGATACTTATTATTAAGATCAGAGTGTGTTGTAGAATGCTGTAAGGACTTCAAATACTGTATTAGGCAACACATTAAAAAAGCAACACATTTTTTTATTCAAGAAAGATGGACTTGTTGATAGACACAACATTTCAAACATCAAATCAATCTAAATGAAATACACATTTGCAATGATCACTCATAAAGGCTATTCAAGTCAGATACATACAGTCACAAAATCTTTGCTGATGTCTCATAATGCGTAGTCCTAAACCCAGGGTAGAGTGTGTCGGTGAATGTGGTCTGTACTCTGTGCAGAAGGGTCATTGCGTCAGAGACACTATAGAAGGACAGAGTTCCAGCCCTACAGTCCACATACACACCTATTTTATAACTGCAGATGGGGGTTAGACGTGTCTCTTGATTATTATGCCAGAAAGAGAAGTTTTGGAAATAGTACTCTACACACCAAGACTGATCATTATGTCCAAAACCACTTAACTTAAGCCCTCCTGTCCTGTCGATTCCTTTATATGAGACTGCCATGGAAATCCCCCCTCCACTCCACTCCACCTCCCAATAGCATCGTGCAGACACACTCTCCCTACACAGCACTTGAGACACATTCTGAAATATCTCTGGATGAAAAGGATTAAAACTGCGCGGATGTATCAACATATTGTGGCGGAATTCCAAATTTCTGTTTTCTTCGCAGAGAATGAGATGTCTGAATGCTGTGTCTGGATCCGGTGTAAAATGACAGGAATCTGACGAGAGGAGAAATAAATCAGGACTGGTGTGTACAGTATAATCAGATGTTTTAACACAGACAACATGTATCAACAGACAGAGGGACAGTCCGACTTCTTATTCAGGTAGAAAAATAAACACTGTGTTTGCCCTCTGAGTTGTACATGTGAAATGATCTGTGTTGTGTTCGTTAATGCAGGTGTTTAAGTGCCCCAGTGTGCCTGTTAAAGCGAGTTACTGTGAAATGTGTTAAAGTGAGCTACGGTGAAGGAGTTCAGTGTGATTCGAACACACTCAAAGTGTGATGTAGAATGCGGTCATCACTTCAAATACTGTATAGGCTACAAGGCTAAGAAGTTGAAGGGCAGGGAATATCATATGTGTGTGTATTCCCTTTCAGTTGTCCTCCATTATGGCAGCATATGGATCCAACCAAACAGATTTCCCTCCTTTTTCATAGGCTATTAAACTAAACCTTATATGATAGTATGTCTGTGTCTGCTTTTTAAATAATTTACCTTTTTTCAAGTTCAGTCATTTTAACATAGCAAGATATGACTGACTCCATGTAGGGGATTCTCATAAATGTGTTACCTAATTATATTTTATTAACCTGACATGATATTTGTCTGCACTGAATGTAAAAGCAACACACAAAAACTATTTAAAAAGTGATTTTATTCCAGAAAGATTGGCTTGTGGATAGATAGACACATTTCAAACATCAAATCAATCTAAATGAAATACAAATTTAGTGATCACTAACTGATCACATATAAAGGCTATTCAAGTATTCGGATACATACAGTCACAAAATCTTTGCTGATGTCTCATAATGCGTAGTCCTAAACCCAGGGTAGAGTGTGTCAGTGAATGTGGTCTGTACTCTGTGCAGAAGGGTCATTGCGTCAGAGACACTATAGAAGGACAGAGTTCCAGCCCTGCAGTCCACATACACACCTATTTTATAACTGCAGATGGGGGTTAGACGTGTCTCTTGATTATTATGCCAGAAAGAGAAGTTTTTGGACATGTACTCTACACTCCAAGACTGATCATTACGTCCAAAACCACTTACATTAGTCCCTCCTGTCCTGTCGATTCCTTTATATGAGACTGCTATAGAAATCCCCCGTCCACTCCACTCAACCTCCCAATAGCATCGTCCAGACACACTCTCCCTACACAGCACTTGTATCACGTTCTGAAATCTCTCTGGATGGTCAGGATGAGAAAAGGACTGAAACGGCTTCACTTCTATCTTTCTGTTTCCTTCGCTGAGATTTATATTGTTCTGTGCAGTGTTTGGATCCAGTGTAAAATGACAGGAATCTGACGAGAGGAGAAATAAATAAGGACTGGTGTGTACAGTATAATCAGATGTTTTAACACAGACAAAATGTATCAACAGACAGAGGGACAGTCCGACTTCTTATTCAGGTAGAAAAATAAACACTGTGTTTGCCCTCTGAGTTGTGTTCGTTAATGCAGGTGTTTAAGGACACACACACACACACACACACACACACACACACACACACACACACACACACACACACACACACACACACACACACACACACACACACACACACACACACACACACACACACACACACGTGTCTGTGATGTCTGACAAACTTGTCTTCTCCAATATTTGAAATGGTTTCTGTGTGTTACTCACATTGCAGGAACTCCTCTCTTGTCTTTGGCACAGAGGGCAAAACAGTCCTGATTCTGGTTACTGTGGAGACAGAGTAAGGTGTTGGAATATGGAATGTGGATGAAGCTCAATTTAAAGGTATATTTACAAGAAAATATCTGATTATTTTTCTTTGAATTCCACCCTGTGTTTCACTGTTGCTTTAGAGTGTAATCTATGGAGGCTCCAGTTTACAAATGTATTTCTGTTACATTGATTAACCAATGAGATCTATCTCTACCCCTGAGACCCTGGCCAATGAGATCTATCTCTACCCCTGAGACCCTGGCCAATGAGATCTATCTCTACCCCTGAGACCCTGGCCAATGAGATCTATCTCTACCCCTGAGACCCTGGCCAATGAGATCTATCTCTAACCCTGAGACCCTGGCCAATGAGATCTATCTCCACCCCTGAGACCCTGGCCAATGAGATCTACTGTATCTCTACCCCTGAGACCCTGGCCAATGAGATCTATCTCTACCCTTGAGACCATGGCCGAGATTTCTTATTGGGCAATTCAGGCTTTGTTGCTGTGAGACAGAAAGCTACACAAAGCTCCCGTAGAATTCAGAAATCAGTTAACACTGGGATTGACTCACCTGATACTAAAAAGCTATGAATAAACATCAATATTGCTTTAGCAAATTGGAAACTTAATTCCCAAACCTTCTTCAGATATCTTGATGACCTCCTTCTTGCAGAAGTCTTCTACTTGCTGCTTCAGTGCAGAGACAGACGCCTTCACACCCTCAAAAGAGAGGGTTTGATTGACAGCTACACTGGGTAGGTCTTTATACTCATCTGATGCACAGACAGACTGGAATCTCTGAGAAGAATAAGAGACAGAAAAGAAAGAGAAGTGAGTCATTTTGAGTTTAAATATACCAAATCATTTACTAATAAAATCAGAGAATGTGACAAACCTGTAAAATCATCTACAAATATCTTTCTGAATTAACCAGAAATGTGTTCTTCCCACCCTTTCAACATTAGTGACGTTACCTTGAGGAAATGGATGTGATCCTCTGTGTGTGGAAGCTGGTCCAGTTCAGCATCTCTCCTCTTCAGCTCATCAATCTCCTCCTCCAGCTGCTTGACCAGTTCTTCAGCCTCACTCACCTCACTCTCCTCCTGAGCTTCAATGAGCCGTTTCACCTCAGAGCGCCTTCCCTCAATGCGCTGGATCATCTCAGTGAAGATCCTCTCACAGTCTTCCACTGTTGTCCGTGCAGAGCTCTGTTTGGAGATACAGATACAGAGTAGGGGGTCCATCTGAAGCAGTTCACTCAATCAAACCTTCACGGAAGGCCTCACGGGTTGTTGCCAACACTGATTCAGGGCAGAGGTACTAAAACGTTGGCTACCACATAACTCTTCCCTTGGTGACAGGAACATAGCTAATTAATGGTTTTAAATTAGGCGTTTGAAATGCCCTTAACACACACAGGTGTTTTCTTCTCTGGTCAGTTCTCACCTTGAGAGTCTCCACAGTCTTCCTCAGCTCCTGCAGCTCCTTCTCTCTCTTCTGGATTCTCTGCTGGATTTTACTCTGTGTCTCCACCACCTGCTGCTGTGGACCCAAACATACCCAATCATGTATTACCATAAGACATACAATAATAGCTGAGCCTCAAATAACAAACTACCTCCTGTCATCACTGGGTAGAGTGGCCTATTCAGTCATTATACAACATTTGATGGTCAGTAATCAAACAGGGAATTAGAAATATTATTAAAATGTTGGCAGAGTACTACTTTCATGAACTGCCACATTTAGCTTTCTATCTTCTCATTACACCTTTTAATTAATTTCATGGCACAACGCGTCTGACAAATGAATAAAATTGTCATACAAAACTGAAATGTTGTTTATTGCAGTCAGTTTTCTACTTGAATCGAATACTAGCCACTCAAGAAATTAACTGAAAGTGTGGCTACAATAAAGCCTCTTCCAGGATCATTTCACCACATGTTATCCACACTAAACTAACAAGAGAGAACTCCATTTTAAATGTTTTACCTGTTTCTCAGCTCTTTCTGCTGCAGCTGAGACGGTCTTGTGTCCACTGTGTTCGTCCATTGTACACAGGTAGCAGATGCAACTCTGGTCAGTCTTGCAGAAGATTTCCAGCGCCTTCTCATGCCGAGAGCAGATCCTTTCCTGTAGGTCAGCTGTGGCGTCAATCACTTTGTGTTTACGTCCTGGGTTCATCAGGTTGTGGACTTTGTAGTGAGATTCACAGTAAGACACCAGACACACCAGGCAGGACTTGACGGCTTTGCTTTCCCCCCCAGTGCAAACGTCACACACCACTTGTCCAGGTTCAGTGTGTTTATCGGCGGGAGAATCAGCCTGGTTTGTAGTCTTCTGCATTTCCTCCACTAATGCAGAAAATATGTTGTTTTTGTTCAACACAGGCCTTGGAGTGAAAGTCTGTCTGCACTGGGGGCAGCTGTAGACTCCCTTCTGATCTTCCCGATCCCAGCAGTCCTTAATGCAGCCCATGCAGTAACTATGTCCACAGGGAATAGTCACCGGCTCTTTCAGTAGATCCAGACACACTGGACAAGTGAACAATTCGTGGTCCTTGGTTGAGCCTTCTGCCATTTTCCAACTGTAACACAAACACCACACACACACTGAGAACCAAAGGAATATGTCTGCTTCCTGCTTCTTTTAAAGGGTGTGGCCATGCATGTAGTTGCTGATTGGTTTCCAATGAAAACGAAACTATCAAAGCACAAACATGTAAAATGTCTACTTATGCACAAATAAATGTTTCATGTACAGCCATAAAATGATTTGTCCTCATCCATGGCACAAACCTTGAGTATATGTGTGTTGCCTATACATGGCCCGTTTTCTCTGACTGCACAATTACAGCTTTTTTCTGAACTTTGAAGTTGAGTATTACAGTTCAGTACACCATAATGACCAGCAGGTGGTAACATTTTCTTTATGTACTGGGTAGACACGATAAATAAATGAGCTAGAGCATCATTATCAGTGTCTGAAGTTATAAATTATACTTGTACATCCTAAACCCAGGGTAGAGTGTGTGAGTGAATGTGGTCATTGCGTCAGAGACACTATAGAAGGACAGAGTTCCAGCCCTGCAGTCCACACACACACCTATTTTATAACTGCAGATGGGGGTTAGACGTGTCTCTTGATTATTATGCCAGAAAAAGCAGTTTTGGAAATTGTACTCTAGACTCCAAGACTGATCATTATGTCCAAAACTGCTATGGAAATCCCCCCTCCAATCCACTCAACCTCCCAATAGCATCGTCCAGACACACTCTCCCTACAAAGAACTTGAGACACATTCTGAAATCTCTCTGGATGAAAATGATTAAAACTGCGCGGATGTATCAACATATTGTGGCGGAATTCCAAATTTCTGTTTTCTTCGCAGAGAATGAGATGTCTGAATGCTCTGTCTGGATCCGGTGTAAAATGACAGGAATCTGACGAGAGGAGAAAACAAATACTCATAGTGTGTTGTAGAATGCAGTCATCACTTGAAATACTGTATAAGGCTACAAGGCTAACAAGTTGAAGGGCAGAGAATATCATATGTGTGTGTATTCCCTTTCAGTTGTCCTCCATTATGGCAGCATATGGATCCAACCAAACAGATTTCCCTCCTTTTTCATAGGCTATTAAACTAAACCTTATATGATAGTATGTCAGTGTCTGCTTTTTAAATCATTTACCTTTTTTCAAGTTCAGTCATTTTAACATAGCAAGATATGACTGACTCCATGTAGGGGATTTTCATAAATGTGTTTACCTAATTATATTTTATTAACCTGATATGATATTTGTATGCACTGAATGTAAAAGCAACACATCAAAAACGATTTAAAAAGTGATTTTATTCCAGAAAGATTGGCTTGTGGATAGATAGACACATTTCAAACATCAAATCAATCTAAATGAAATACAAATTTAGTAAATCACTCACTGATCACTTATGAAGGCTATTCAGGTATTCAGATACATACAATCACAAAATCTTTGCTGATGCATCACGATACATCATCCTAAACCCAGGGTAAAGTGTGTCAGTGAATGTGGTCTGTACTCTGTGCAGAAGGGTCATTGCGTCAGAGACACTATAGAAGGACAGAGTTCCAGCCCTGCAGTCCACATACACACCTATTTTATAACTGCAGATGGGGGTTAGACGTGTCTCTTGATTATTATGCCAGAAAGAGATGTTTTGGAAATTGTACTCTACACACCAAGACTGATCATTACGTCCAAAAACACTTGCATTACCCCCTCCTGTCCTGTCGATTCCTTTATATGAGACTGCTATGGAAATCCCCCCTCCACTCCACCTCCCAATAGCATCGTGCAGACACACTCTCCCTACACAGCACTTGACACACTCCCTGAAATATCTCTGGATGGTCAGGATTAAAACTGCGCGGATGTATCAACATATTGTGGCGGAATTCCATATTTCTGTTTCCTTCGCAGAGAATGAGATGTCTGAATGCTCTGTCTGGATCCGGTGTAAAATGACAGGAATCTTACGAGAGGAGAAAACAAATACTCATAGTGTGTTGTAGAATGCAGTCATCACTTCAAATACTGTATTAGGCTACAAGGCTAACAAGATGAAGGGCAGAGAATATCATATGTGTGTGTATTCCCTTTCAGTTGTCCTCCATTATGGCAGCATATGGATCCAACCAAACAGATTTCCCTCCTTTTTCATAGGCTATTAAACTAAACCTTATATGATAGTATATCAGTGTCTGCTTTTTAAATAATTTACCTTTTTTCATTTTAACATAGCAAGATATGATTGACTCCATGTAAGAGATTCTCATAGATGTGTTGACCTGATTCTATTTTATTAACCTGACATGATATTTGTCTGCACTGAATGTAAAAGCAACACACAAAAACTATTTAAAAAGTGATTTTATTCCAGAAAGATTGGCTTGTGGATAGATACTAACTGATCACTCATGAAGGCTATTCAGGTATACTATACCGTCACAAAATCTTTGCTGGTGTGTCATAATATATCATCCTAAACCCAGGGTAGAGTGTGTCAGTGAATGTGGTCTGTACTCTGTGCAGAAGGGTCATTGCGTCAGATACACTATAGAAGGACAGAGTTCCAGCCCTGCAGTCCACATACACACCTATTTTATAACTGCAGATGGGGGTTAGACGTGTCTCTTGATTATTATGCCAGAAAGAGCAGTTTTGGGACATGTACTCTAGACTCCAAGACTGATCATTACGTCCAAAAGTACTTGCATTAGCCCCTCCTGTCCTGTTGATTCCTTTATATGAGACTGCTATGGAAATCCCCCCTCCACTCCACTCAACCTCCCAATAGCATCGTCCAGACACACTCTCCCTACACAGCACTTGATACGTTCCCTGAAATCTCTCTGGATGGTCAGGATGAGAACTTGACAGAAGCTGCTTCAGTTCAATCTTACTGTTTCCTTCGCTGATAATTATATTGTTCTGTGCAGTGTTTGGATCCAGTGTAAAATGACAGGAATCTGACGAGAGGAGAAATAAATCAGGACTAGTGTGTACAGTATAATCAGATGTTTAAACACAGACAACATGTATCAGCAGACAGAGGGAAAGTCAAACTTATTCAGGTAGAAAAATAAACACTGTGTTTGCCCTCTGAGTTGTATATGTGAAATGATCTGTGTTGTGTTAGTTAATGCAGGTGTTTAAGTGCCCCAGTGTATCTGTTAAAGTGAGTTACTGTGAAATGTGTTAAAGTGAGCTACGGTGAAGGAGTTCAATGTAATTATGCACAAGTGCACATGTGTGAAAAGTCTGTGTGTGAGTGTGTACAGAGTAAGTCCCCAACAGACACACACACGCACGCACGCATGCACGCACGCACCATTTGAAATGGTTTCTGTGTGTTACTCACATTGCTGGAACTCCTCTCTTGTCTTTGGCTCAGAAACAGTCCTGATTCTGGTTACTGTGGAGACAGAGTAAGGTGTTGGAATATGGAATGTGGATGAAGCTCAATTTAAAGGTATATTTACAAGAATATATCTGATTATTTTTCTTTGAATTCCACCCTGTGTTTCACTGTTGCTTTAGAGTGTAATCTATGGAGGCTCCAGTTTACAAATGTATTTATGTCACATTGATTAACCAATGAGATCTATCTCCACCCCTGACACCATGGCCAATGAGATCTATCTCCAACCCTGACACCATGGCCAATGAGATCTATCTCTAACCCTGAGACCATGGCCAATGAGATCTATCTCCACCCCTGACACCATGGCCAAGATTTCTTATTGGGCAATTCAGGCTTTGTTGCTGTGAAACAGAAATACACAAAGCTCCCGCAGAATTCAGAAATCAGTTCACGAATGGCTCATCACTGGAATCACTCATCTGAGTGTCCTTTTAGCTTGACACGGATAGCCAACATGCCAAGGTAAACTTTTTCCTCCAGCTACCAAGAATACATTTCCCTGAGTAGTTTTGGGATCAGTTTGTCAAAACATCAGTGAGGCCTCATAACAGGCTGACGCATGTCACTAGTCACCGTGTCACAGACACTACTTGAGAGGCTGACATGTGTCACTAGTCACCGTGCCACATGTGCATATATATATATATATATATATATATATTACACCCTCCCTAATAACACAATGGCCGAGTTAAATGACATAACCACTGTAATGATATACATGTTGTTGAGTCTATATCTTCAGTTTGATTTTTCTACATAGTTCAGGCTTAGATACATGGCCTACTTTCCATACAGAATCATATTAGTTTTCTTAAATTGAGGATTCATTTAAAGTCCCCCTGTCTAAAGGGATACAAAAGTTAACAGATCTTGTTCTGTCGTGTGATGAAGTACAATGGGATTGACACACCTGATACTAAAAAGCTATGAATAAACATCAATATTGTTTTAGCAAATTGGAAACTTAATTCCCAAACCTTCTTCAGATATCTTGATGACCTCCTTCTTGCAGAAGTCCTCTACTTGCTGCTTCAGCGCAGAGACAGACGCCTTCACACCCTCAAAAGAGAGGGTTTGATTGACAGCTACACTGGGTAGGTCTTCATACTCATCTGATGCACAGACAGACTGGAATCTCTGAGAAGAATAAGAGACAGAAAAGAAAGAGAAGCGAGTCATTTTGAGTTTAACTATACCAAATCATTTACTAATTCAATTTTATTTATATAGCGCCATAACAATACAATTGTCTCTAGGCGCTTTACAGAGCCCAGAGCCTGAACCTAATAATAATAAAACTAATAAAATCAGAGAATGTGACAAACCTCTAAAATCATCTCAAATATCTTTCTGAATGAACCAGAAATGTGTTCTTCCCACCCTTTCAACATTAGTGACGTTACCTTGAGGAAATGGATGTGATCCTCTGTGTGTGGAAGCTGGTCCAGTTCAGCATCTCTCCTCTTCAGCTCATCAATCTCCTCCTCCAGCTGCTTGACCAGTTCTTCAGCCTCACTCACCTCACTCTCCTCCTGAGCTTCAATGAGCCGTTTCACCTCAGAGCGCCTTCCCTCAATGCGCTGGATCATCTCAGTGAAGATCCTCTCACAGTCTTCCACTGTTGTCCGTGCAGAGCTCTGTTTGGAGATACAGACAGAGTAGGGGGTCCATCTGAAGCAGTTCACTCAATCAAACCTTCATGGAAGGCCTCACGGGTTGTTGCCAACACTGATTCAGGGCAGAGGTACTGGAAAGTGGTCTACCACATAGACCCTCCCTAAATTAAGCATTTGAAAAGCCCCCTAAAACACCCAGCTGTTGTCTTATGTGGTCAGTTCTCACCTTGAGAGTCTCCACAGTCTTCCTCAGCTCCTTCAGCTCCTTCTCTCTCTTCTGGATTCTCTGCTGGAATTTACTCTGGGTCTCCACCACCTGCTTCTGTGGACCCAGACATACCCAATCATGTATTACCATAAGTCATACAATAATAGCTGAGCCTCAAATAACAAACTACCTCCAAATAACAAACTAACAAATTTCCTCCCGTCATCACTGGGTAGTGTGGCCAATTCAGTCATCATACAACATTTGATGGTCAGTAATCAAACAGGAATTGGAAATATTATTAAAATGTTGGCAGACTACTACTTTCCTGACCTACCACATTTAGCTTTCTATCTTCTCATTGTACCTTTTAATTAGTTGCATGACACAAGGCTTCTGACAAATGAAGAAAATAGTCATACAAAACTGAACTTTGTTCAAAATAGCCTTTACTTCACATGGAGTGTACACTCGATCACAAGTAGGACAGGATGGTTTTAGTGAGGAGTTTGACCTGATCTCCAGTAGGCACCCGGTATATTCACTTGTTAAAACATTTCGGAGTTATGTTTGGAAAGTTTTGTAGTGTTTTAGTAGTAAAACATGTATTGATATTAGATGGAAGATAACTCCAATAAAAGTAATATGTATAGATAGTGTTTCAACTCAACAGCAAGCAACTGTTTAAAAAAAATCAGTTGTCATCCAGTTTTTATTATTTATTGCAGTCTGTTTTCTACTGAATACTAGCCACTCAATTTAGAAATTAACTGAAAGTGTAGCTACAATATAGCCTCTTCCAGGATCATTTGACCGCATTTTATCCACGTTAAATTACCTGTTTCTCAGCTCTTTCTGCTGCAGCTGAGACGGTCTTGTGTCCACTGTGTTCGTCCATTGTACACAGGTAGCAGATGCAACTCTGGTCAGTCTTGCAGAAGATTTCCAGCGCCTTCCCATGCTGAGAGCAGCTCCTCTCCTGTAGGTCAGCTGTGGCGTCAATCACTTTGTGTTTACGTCCTGGGTTCACGAGGTTGTGGACTTTGTAGTGAGGTTCACAGTAAGACACCAGACACTCCAGGCAGGACTTGACAGCTTTGCTTTTCCCCCCAGTGCAAACGTCACACACCACTTGTCCAGGTTCAGTGTGTTTATCGGCAGGAGAATCAGCCTGGTTTGTAGTCTTCCGCATTTCCTCCACTAAGGCAGAAAATATGTTGTTTTTGTTCAACACAGGCCTTGGAGTGAAAGTCTGTCGGCACTGGGGGCAGCTGTAGACTCCCTTCTGATCTTCCTGATTCCAGCAGTCCTTAATGCAGCCCATGCAGTAACTATGTCCACAGGGAATGGTCACCGGCTCTTTCAGCAGATCCAGACACACTGGACAAGTGAACAATTCGTGGTCCTTGGTTGAGCCTTCTGCCATTTTCCAACTATAACACAAACACCGTACACACACTGAGAACCAAAGGAATATGTCTGCTTCCTGCTTCTTTTGAAGGGTGTGGCCATGCATGTAGTTGCTGATTGGTTTCCAATGAAAACGAAACTATCAAAGCACAAACATGTGAAATGTCTACTTATGCACAAATAAATGTTTCATGTACAGCCATAAAATGATTTGTCCTCATCTAAGGCACAAACCTTGAGTATATGTGTGTTGCCTATACATGGCCCGTTTTTCTCTGACTGCACAATTACAGCTTTTTTCTGAACATTGAAGTTGAGTATTACAGTTCAGTACACCATAATGACCAGCAGGTGGTGACATTTCCTTTATGTACTGGGTAGATACGGTAAATAAATGAGCTAAGGACAGAGTTCCAGCCCTGCAGTCCACATACACACCTATTTTATAACTGCAGATGGGAGAAAGACGTGTCTCTTGATTAGAAAGAGCAGTTTTTTGGAATTGTACTATACAAGCCAAGACTGATCAAAACCACTTACATCAAACACTCCTGTCCTGTCGATTCCTTTATATGAGACTGCTATGGAAATTCCCAGTCCACTCCACTCCACCTCCCAATAGCATCGTCCAGACACACTCTCCCTACACAGCACTTGACGCACTTTCTGAAATCTCTCTGGATGGAAAGGATTAAAACTGCGCGGATGTATCAACATATTGTGGCGGAATTCCAAAATTTCGGTTTTCTTCGCAGAGAATGAGATGTCTGAATGCTGTGTCTGGATCCAGTGTGAAATGACAGGAATCTGACGAGAGGGGAAAACAAATACTCATAGTGTGTTGTAGAATGCGGTCATCACTTCAAATACTGTATTAGGCTACAAGGCTAACAAGTTGAAGGGCAGAGAATATCATATGTGTGTGTATTCCCTTTCAGTTGTCCTCCATTATGGCAGCATATGGATCCAACCAAACAGATTTCCCTCCTTTTTCATAGGCTATTAAACTAAACCTTATATGATAGTATATCAGTGTCTGCTTTTTAAATAATTTACCTTTTTTCAAGTTCAGTCATTTTAACACAGCAAGATATGATTGACTCCATGTAGGGGATTCTCATAAATGTGTTGACCTGATTCTATTTTATTAACCTGACATGATATTTGTATGCACTGAATGTAAAAGCAACACACAAAAACCCAACTATTTAAAAAAATATTTTATTCCAGAAAGATTGGCTTGTGGATAGACAGACACATTTCAAACATCAAATCAATCTAAATGAAATACAAATTTAGTAAATCACTCACTGATCACGCATAAAGGCTATTCAGGTATTCAGATATATATAGTTACAAAATCTTTGCTGATGTATCATAATGCGTAGTCCTAAACCCAGGGTAGAGTGTGTCAGTGAATGTGGTCTGTACTCTGTGCAGAAGGGTCATTGCGTCAGAGACACTATAGAAGGACAGAGTTCCAGCCCTGCAGTCCACATACACACCTATTTTAGAACTGCAGATGGGGGTTAGACGTGTCTCTTGATTATTATGCCAGAAAGAGAAGTTTGGGGAATTGTACTCTAGACTCCAAGACTGATCATTACGTCCAAAAACACTTACATCAAACACTCTTGTCCTGTCGATTCCTTTATATGAGACTGCTATGGAAATCCCCCCTCCACTCCACTCCACCTCCCAATAGCATCGTCCAGACACACTCTCCCTACACAGCACTTGACGCACTTTCTGAAATCTCTCTGGATTGTCAGGTCGCGCTGACTCACTCTTCCATTCAATCTTTCTGTTTCCTTCGCTGAGAGTTATATAGTTGTTTGCAGTGTTTGGATCCAGTGTAAAATGACAGGAATCTGACGAGAGGAGAAATAAATCAGGACTGGTGTGTACAGTATAATCACATGTTTTAAGACAGACAACATGTATCAACAGACAGAGGGACAGTCCGACTTCCTATTCAGGTAGAAAAATAAACACTGTGTTTGCCCTCTGAGTTGTGTTCGTTAATGCAGGTGTTTAAGGGCCACACACACACACACACACACACACACACACACACACACACACACACACACACGTCTGTGATGTCTGACAAACTTGTCTTCTCCAATATTTGAAATGGTGTTACTCACATTGCAGGAAATCCTCTCTTGTCTTTGGTGTAGAGGGCAAAACAGTCTTGATTCTGGTTACTGTGGAGACAGAGTAAGGTGTTGGAATATGGAATGTGGATGAAGCTCAATTTAAAGGTATATTTACAAGAAAATATCTGATTATTTTTCTTTGAATTCCACCCTGTGTTTCACTGTTGCTTTAGAGTGTAATCTATGGAGGCTCCAGTTTACAAATGTATTTATGTCAAATTGATTAACCAATGAAATCTATCTCCACCCCTGGGACCCTGACCAATGAGATCTATCTCTACCCCTGAGACCCTGGCCAATGAGATCTATCTCTACCCCTGAGACCCTGGCCAATGAGATCTATCTCTACCCCTGAGACCCTGGCCAATGAGATCTACTGTATCTGTACCCCTGAGACCCTGGCCAATGAGATCTATCTGTACCCCTGAGACCCTGGCCAATGAGATCTACTGTATCTGTACCCCTGAGACCCTGGCCAATGAGATCTATCTCTACCCCTGAGACCCTGGCCAATGAGATCTACTGTATCTGTACCCCTGAGACCCTGGCCAATGAGATCTATCTCTACCCCTGAGACCCTGGCCAATGAGATCTACTGTATCTGTACCCCTGAGACCCTGGCCAATGAGATCTATCTGTACCCCTGAGACCCTGGCCAATGAGATCTATCTCTACCCCTGAGACCATGACCAATGAGATCTATCTCTACCCCTGAGACCCTGGCCAATGAGATCTATCTCCACCCCTGAGACCCTGGCCAATGAGATCTATCTCCACCCCTGAGACCCTGACCAATGAGATCTATCTCCACCCCTTAGACCCTGGCCAATGAGATCTATCTGTACCCCTGAGACCCTGGCCAATGAGATCTATCTCTACCCTTGAGACCATGGCCGAGATTTCTTATTGGGCAATTCAGGCTTTGTTGCTGTGAGACAGAAAGCTACACAAAGCTCCCGTAGAATTCAGAAATCAGTTAACACTGGGATTGACTCACCTGATACTAAAAAGCTATGAATAAACATCAATATTGCTTTAGCAAATTGGAAACTTAATTCCCAAACCTTCTTCAGATATCTTGATGACCTCCTTCTTGCAGAAGTCTTCTACTTGCTGCTTCAGCGCAGAGACAGAAGCCTTCACACCCTCAAAAGAGAGGGTTTGATTGACAGCTACACTGGGTAGGTCTTCATACTCATCGGATGCACAGACAGACTGAAATCTCTGAGAAGAATAAGAGACAGAAAAGAAAGAGAAGTGAGTCATTTTGAGTTTAACTATACCAAATAATTTACTAATTCAATTCAATTTCATTTATATAGCGCCATAACAATACAATTGTCTCTAGGCGCTTTACAGAGCCCAGAGCCTGAACCTAATAATAATAAAACTAATACAATCAGAGAATGTGACAAACCTGTAAAATCATCTACAAATATCTTTCTGAATTAACCAGAAATGTGTTCTTCCCACCCTTTCAACATTAGTGACGTTACCTTGAGGAAATGGATGTGATCCTCTGTGTGTGGAAGCTGGTCCAGTTCAGCATCTCTCCTCTTCAGCTCATCAATCTCCTCCTCCAGCTGCTTGACCAGTTCTTCAGCCTCACTCACCTCACTCTCCTCCTGAGCTTCAATGAGCCGTTTCACCTCAGAGCGCCTTCCCTCAATGCGCTGGATCATCTCAGTGAAGATCCTCTCACAGTCCTCCACTGTTGTCCGTGCAGAGCTCTGTTTGGAGATACAGACAGAGTAGGGGGTCCATCTGAAGCAGTTCACTCAATCAAACCTTCATGGAAGGCCTCACGGGTTGTTGCCAACACTGATTCAGGGCATAGGTACTAAAACGTGGTCTACCAAATAACTCTTCCCTTGGTGACAGGAACATAGCTAATTAATGGTTTTAAATTAGGCGTTTGAAATACCCTTAAAAACACACAGGTGTTTTCTTCTCTGGTCAGTTCTCACCTTGAGGGTCTCCACAGTCTTCCTCAGCTCCTTCAACTCCTTCTCTCTCTCCTGGATTCTCTGCTGGAATTTACTCTGTGTCTCCACCACCTGCTTCTGTGGACCCAGACATACACAATCATGTATTACCATAAGTCATACAATAATAGCTGAGCCTCAAATAACAAACTACCTCCTGTCATCACTGGGTAGAGTGGCCAATTCAGTCATTATACAATATTTGATGATCAGTAATTAAACAGGAAATTGGAAATATTATTAAAATGTTGGCAGAGTACTACTTTCATGAACTGCCACATTTTGCTTTCTATCTTCTCATTACACTTTTTAATTAATTTTATGGCACAAGGCATCTGACAAATGAATAAAATTGTCATACAAAACTGAACTTTGTTCAAAATAGCCTGCCTACCCTTTCACCTACAGTACCAGTCAAAAGTTTGGACACACCTTCTCATTTTTGGAGACGTTTTTTTCTTTACTTTTATTATTTTCTACATGGTAGATAACACTTTTTTTGTTTAGTACA
>NC_045158.1:30116726-30136726 GCF_900700415.2 Clupea harengus | reverse complement strand
GCGGCGCGTCTGGTGTTCAACCAACCGAAAAGGGCACACGTCACCCCGCTACTCATCGAGCTCCACTGGCTGCCAGTAGCTGCTCGCATTAAGTTCAAGTCACTTATGCTTGCCTACAGAGTGCTTACTGGTTCTGCTCCCACCTACCTAAATGCTCTTGTAAGGGCAAATGTTACACCCAGGACGCTGCGCTCGTCTAGTGAGCGTCGTTTGGCACTGCCGTCCGTGCAAGCACGGCAATCCAGACTATTTTCATTTGTAGTTCCACGTTGGTGGAACGAACTGCCTAGTACTACCAGAGCAGGGGAGTCCCTCTCTACCTTCAAGAAGCTTTTGAAGACCCAACTCTTCAGAGAGCACCTCCCCTCCTAACTGGCACCTGACTAGCGCTTAACTTGCACTTCAGCAGTAACATTCCTGCACTTCTTTTTCCTCTTTTCTAGGTTGTTGTTTTTCTAATTCTCATGTAAAGTAGTATTTATTGTTACACCATGCTTTTTTATTGCTCTTAGCTTGACTGTTCTCTCCCTTGTACGTCGCTTTGGACAAAAGCGTCTGCTAAATGACTAAATGTAAATGTAAATGTAAATGAGAAAGGTGCTTCAATCTGTCCGAGCGGGTCGTTTCAGCACGTTTCAGGTGGCCATGTGGCACGTGTCTTCAGCTCTTCCTCTCAGTCTTGTGTCATTTCATGGCCAACTGGTGTTCATCGTTCCCATCGGAACTGTACTGGGAGATGGACTGTTCTCAGTTTTAATGCTTGAAAATGCCTAACATTTCAAATGTCTCCTAAAATAAAAATCCAGCGTCTTCAGTGAATGGGCGAACGCAGCAGAATTGGACATGTTTACATTTACATTTAGTCATTTAGCAGACGCTTTTATCCAAAGCGACTTACATATGTGCGACTTACAATGTATACACATTTACACTGATGGCACACTGCACATCAGGAGCAATTAGGGGTTCAGTGTCTTGCTCAAGGACGCTTCGACAGGGAATCGAACTAGCAACCTTCTGATTACTAAACGACTTCTCTACCTACTGTACCACTGTCGCCCCCATCCCATGCATGAGTGTGAAGGTATTTCTTCTGATGTTGGTTGATGTTAACTTGTGGCCGCCGCCGTCTATTGTTGCTTGTGATTGAGACAGCATCCGTTAAATCACCACGGCTGTCATGCAGGTCATATGGTTGCTGGATGTCATTTGTGGATGTGGAAGTGTCATTTATATGTGTTTATCTTTTTTCAGTTTCTGACTGAGAGAGGTGTCAGTGAATCCTGTGAGGTAGTATGGGGGTGTAGATGGAGATCGAGGGCGTGACTTCGATGTGTCGTAAATGTGGAGGATCCAGCTGCTATGTCCTCATAGCTGCTGTGACCTCATCACTGACCTCATCACTGACCTCATCACTGACCTCTGACCTCATCACCTCATGACCTCAGGAGCGGAGAGCCTCTGATGCACGCCCAGAAAGTCTTGTCTCCTGAGTTTTTAACAGTAAGGCAGAAAGGAGAAGCAAGCAAGTCATAATAACAGGATGACATCATCATACAACATCACAGATTATTGTTGCACTGCGTGGGACAGACTCCCAAGCCATAATGAACCCTAACGCACATTTGCACACACACACACACACACACACACACACACACACACACACACACACACACACATTTGTGCCGTGAGCAGAAAACAAATCAAATCGACATCCTAATCGAATCTTCTGAAGATCAGATGGGGAAAAAAAAAACATTTGCTGTAGGCCTACATCTCTGAAAAATGGGGTTCTCTTAATCTTTTTTCTTTTAATCCTCTTGTGTGTTTTCATGCGCACGTGTGAAGATTGGTGAGGCTTGTGAGAATTTAGCTTTTGCTCGTTTTCGCTTCAGGAGGTCTCCCCAGGCCCTGCGTCTAGGCACCATGCCAGGGCAGGAGGACCAATAGCAGGGCACATGCGCGACCTCCTGCGTAATCCCAACTCAGTCTGGCTCTGTTTTTATCTCTGCCTCACTCTGATGTGTCCATCGGCAGATTTAATCCCCTTGATAAAAACACAAGCTCTGTCCATAAATACAGACAGTGTCAATAAAATACAGACTTTAAATCCAAGATCCCTGCATCTAAACCTGTATTCCACCCAGACCACAAGCTACAAGCGAGAATAATAACAATGTTCATTAATGTAAGTCTAATTTAAAATGGCAAAATCCAGGTCAGTTCCATAATTAAGGAAATTCAATAAGTTAGACCTACTGGATATGTGCGGACGGGCTGTTTGATCAGAGTTGTGAAATGACGCACTTTTCTTTAACTTCTAATGAGGAACTCTCTGGCTCACTTTACAATGGCGAAGTTTGAAATGTCGTTGTTTATGGTTGGATAAGCGATGAAAGTCAGAAAGTCTATAATAAAGATTATAAATATAACAGCAATACTCTTCCCTACATTCCTGAACTACAACAGCCAGCAGGGCCGTGACATTGCACATCACACATGACGTAGCCAAATACAGCGGTGACGTTTGATCTCTCCTCCCGTTGCCAAGCGCGAGTGTGTTCTCTCCAGTGGCTCGAGTGAAAGCGGGGACGTTCGCAACATCAGACCATGGACACGCCAGGAGTTGGCTGTATTGCACTCGCTGACTTGTGGTATTCTACATTCTGATGTGGCAATGAAATGGTGGTCTTCCTAAATGTGGATTAAAGGACACTGAGTTTCTGCATTTGGATTAAGGCGTCCGTCACAAGCGATTACCCTGTTTTTTAAAAAAAACATTTCAAGCGCTGCTCGTTTTTATTTTGTTCTTTTGTTTCTGAGGGGTGATTTTTACATTTAAGAATAATTCGACAACGTTACAAGAAACAGATTTTCTGAGAACTTCGTAGGCCACAGAAGCCAAACTAGCTTAGAAGGATGAATTCCATACGACAGGTGCCCTCGCGGGTGAAAAGCAAAAGGACGGAAACTCATTTGGGAGCGGAAAGAGAGCACTTTGAAAGACAGCAGGTATGGTGTTCATCAGCGTTCACTTCATTTCGCTCCAGTTGTGACTGCATCTCATAATTATTTCATTGGTGTCCTTACAAGCTACTATTGATTAGCGTACCCTGTTCTAGACTTGGCAAATAGGCTATATGTTAGTTGACTTACTGCATAATTACATAAACTAGCTTTGCCCCTGGCTATAAATAATATTATACATAGTAGTTCCACGAGGAATGCGGCGTTCGTTTAGGCCTATGCGGTTTAAACAACCACATCTTCCAGGTAAAGAAGTTAGCTATCATCGTGTAGCATGTCATGCAGCTCAGGTGTCAAGGTAGATGTTGATGACACCGGGGCGTGGATGTATCCCAGTAGGCTACATTGTATAGTTTAAGACTTTTTGTTCTGATGTCTTTCGTAAATGCTCTGAGGATATAGGGTTATAGGACGGTAGGCTGATGTGATAGCTGGCCATTTAGGTCCTGATACTTTTCATTTAGATTAGGCTCTTGCCTCAGAGTAGGCTATTGCTTTGCCTCGACTGGTCAGATGGCGAGTTTAACGTGTTGGAGGATCAGGAAAATACTGACATTTCCACTAGTCCCTGACAATCATGCTGTTGTATCTCGCATAACCAAAGTCAAACCATTTTCTGTTGATCGAGACAACGCAGGAAGCTTACGAAAATGAAAACCGGTCAGACGCGTTTATTTTTATCCCCAAGGAGGTGAGCTGGCAATTGCTCAGCGACGTCCAATGGGCGATCTGTATCATGGGTCCGTAGCGTACATTCTCCCACCTTCCTACCTACTTCCGCCTGCAGTCAGTGCATCCTCGAGACGCCTTTCTTTTTTTTGACGTACTGGGTTTCTCGTGCGTTGGATTCTCGAAACATTACATGACATAACAAGAGTTATCCCTTTTGAGGTAGAGCGTTTTTAGTAATGCTATACAATCTTTTATAAACGTTTAGGATAGGTTTGTGCCGTACAGTTATCCATAATGTCTTTAAAAGATCTTCAAATGGTTTGGCTATTAAGTTTAAAGATAAAAAAAAGAAAGAAAAGTAAGTATCGATAACAACACGTCGTTTTTAAAAGTAGGCCTTTGACAATTAACATAGATCTGGAGGATGCGACCAAAATGTGTATTTTTGATGCGTCGCCATTCACCACGATTGAGAAAGGCCTACTTTTAAAAACAATGGCAAGATGTGCCTTCAGCCTTAAACTGCTGCAGCTAGCCAGTCTAACCAGCCCGACTGAAACTAGCAGATAGCGTGCCTGATTCACTCCAGTGGGCTAAAGATGGAAACAATGGCCCATCGGGGCGGCTTTATGTTTCATCAGACACAGAAACAGTTTCTTCCCCCTCGCCGTCTCACTACTGAACAACTAACCCACTGTAGCATATATATTTATATTTATATATTTATCCCTGCACTTCTCGCACTCTGCACTTCTTCTTTGCACTACTGTTGTGCAACATTTCACAGCTACTGTATATAGCCATTCCGCCTTGTACATACTTTCTTAAACGCCTTAGTCCATTGCACTGTTGCACTGTTCGTTTGTTTGTATTGCATTGTATTGTGTTGTATATTTTTGTGTAAGCACACTGAGAGTCACTTTACCAAGTGAAATTCCTTGTTTGTGCAAACTTACTTGGCCAATAAAACCTGATTCTGATTCTGATCAAACATGCGGTTGAGCATGGACTATAGTATCTGACCAGAAACCCCATAACTTAAAAAAAACAAACAAACAAGTAGTCTTGAAAAGACCACACCACACACACACAAACCACACCACACCACACACACACACACACACACACACACCACACACACACACACACACACACACACACACACACCACACCACACCACACCACACCACACACACACACACACACTCATTCTACAGTGCTATGTACCACCCAACCACTCCATTGTTGTCACCTCTATTGTTTTTCCAGTATTATCAGCATTTAGGGAACAGCCAGACTCAGATTCAAATGTTCAGAGGCGTCAGGGATCGGAGACAATGGCCAGGGCATCAAGTCCAGCCAGTCCTGCGGGTTTTGATCTTCTGTTTCCTCCTTTTGTCTGGTGGTCCTTTTGTCATGTGTTCCTGAGGGACACTATGCCAATAACTACATGGTTAAGTTTGAAGAGGAAAAAGTATCCTACCATCTGTATATGTGTGTAGGGGAGTTGGCGGGTGTCCATCTGTATATGTGGGTAAGGGAGTGTATATGTGTGGAGGGGAGTGGGGGTGTATCTGTGTGTGTGTGTGTGTGTAGGGGAGTGGGGGTGTATCTGTGTGTGTGTGTAGAGAAGTGGGGGTGTATGTGTGTGTAGGGGAGTGAAAGGTGTCTTGGATGTTTCACATGAAAAACAATAGTGTAATTGGGGTAGATTACTGTATACAAATAATAGATCTTAAATGTCCTCTAATGTGATTTTTATACAGTACATTCAGAAAGAAGTCAGGCACCTTCACTTTATATTTAAATATATATTTTGTTATGTTGCAGCCTTATGCAAAAATTGCTTTCCCACTTATCAATATAAACTCAACACCCCCATAATCACAAAGTGAAAACAGGATTTTAGGATTGTTGGCTAATTTATCAAACAGGAAAAACTGAATCAGTATTCAGACGCTTTGCTCGGGTGCCTTGCGTCTCTCTTGGTCGTCTTTGAGATGATTGGACACCTTGGTTGGAGCCCATCTGTGGTGAATTCAGTTGATTGATTTGGAATCGGGGATACTGGAGCCTCCATCGCTTTGAGTGGGCGTGTTGTAGCGTGTGGAAATAGCATTTTCCAACTTTTATCGGTCGCGTCGCCCAAAACGGTGGGCTACGTCACAATGGATTGGCTCCCGTTGAAATGCATGGGATTAGAATATCGCGTCGCTCGTAACGGTGTCATGGGTTTGCACCGTAACGGTGAAGCATGGTGGTGGCAGCATCCTCACCTGCCTGACACCATCCTAAAGGTGAAGCGTGGTGGTGGCAGCATCATGCTGTGAGGATGTTTTTCAGTGGCAAGGCCTGGGAGACTGGTCAGGGGTGGCAGGGCGACTGGTCAGGGTTGCCAGGGCGACTGGTCAGGGGTGGCAGGGCCTGGGTGACTGGTCAGGGGTGGCAGGGCGACTGGTCAGGGTTGCCAGGGCGACTGGTCAGGGGTGGCAGGGCCTGGGTGACTGGTCAGGGGTGGCAGGGCCTGGGAGACTGGAGACTGGTCAGGGTTGCCAGGGCGACTGGTCAGGGGTGGCAGGGCCAGGGCGACTGGAGACTGGTCAGGGTTGCCAGGGCGACTGGTCAGGGGTGAGGGAAAGCTGAACGGAAGCGATGTCAGTCCCACCAGGATCTTCTGAAAGTTTGTTGTGATTGTTGGTAATGGAATCCCAGAAAATTGTAATTGGCAGAAATGTTGGTCCTCCAGAATAATCTGGCTTGCTGTGGTCGGCAGCTGTATGGCCCTGAGCCAGTATAATGCCATGGCTGAGTGGGCCGGGCGCAGAGATTACAGGAGTGAGTGATGGCAGGTGAGCTGGCCAGGTGAGCTGGCGTGATTGGGAAGGCAGGGACACATCCTGGCCAAATGAGCGTTACATAAGAACCCTTACACGTTGAGCTAAGGCGCGTTACATAAGAACCCTTACACGTTGAGCTAAGGAGTGTTACATAAGAACCCTTACACGTTGAGCTAATGAGCGTTACATAAGAACCCTTACACGTTGAGCTAAGGAGCGTTACATAAGAACCCTTACACGTTGAGCTAATGAGCGTTACATAAGAACCCTTACACGTTGAGCTAATGAGCGTTACATAAGAACCCTTACACATTGAGCTAAGGAGCGTTACATAAGAACCCTTACACGTTGAGCTAATGAGCGTTACATAAGTACCCTTACACGTTGAGCTAAGGAGCGTTACATAAGAACCCTTACACGTTGAGCTAATGAGCGTTACATAAGAACCCTTACACGTTGAGCTAAGGAGCGTTACATAAGAACCCTTACACGTTGAGCTAATGAGCGTTACATAAGAACCCTTACACGTTGAGCTAAGGCGCGTTACATAAGAACCCTTACACGTTGAGCTAAGGCGCGTTACATAAGAACCCTTACACGTTGAGCTAAGGAGCGTTACATAAGAACCCTTACACGTTGAGCTAATGAGCGTTACATAAGAACCCTTACACGTTGAGCTAAGGAGCGTTACATAAGAACCCTTACACGTTGAGCTAAGGAGCGTTACATAAGAACCCTTACACGTTGAGCTAAGGAGCGTTACATAAGAACCCTTACACGTTGAGCTAAGGCTTTTTGCAACCGGCCAGGACAGCTGTTGCAGACAGGCGGTTATAGGTGTCGAGATTTCTAGCCGTGTTGCTGTGAGTTGTTTGTGCAATAAAAACTGACTGCAGTCAAGGCTGATTGTTTGTTTTTGTTTTGACTTCCATTAAGAATAGAGCATTTATTTAGCATAGGTCACACATATATGTGTGTGTGTGTGTGTGTGTGTGTGTGTGTGTGTGTGTGTGTGTGTGTGTGTGTGTGTTGTCTGTATATACTCCCTCTGATGTTTATGCAGAATATATTTGTGTCTGTTCCTCTGTGTGTGTGTGTGTGTGTGTGTGTGTGTCTATGTGTGTAAGCACACACAGACACACACACCATTATCTTGTCTTGGGCATTAATAGCACATGCATTCCATTGAGTCTCCCTTGCACACACACTGTTTGTTTTGTGACAGCACAGTGTCATTTGTGGTCATAGAGGGTTGCAAAAGTGTGTGTGGCGTAAGCCTCTGGAAGTGTTTGGTGTAAGTGTGTGTGGCGTAAGCCTCTGAAAGTGTTTGGTGTAAGTGTGTGTTTGTGATGTTGATATTGCCACCGTTTTCTAGAAATCATTTATTCAGTGTCCCTTTATTAAAACAATGGCTTTCTCTGACACATTTTCAGTCTCTCTCTGTCTGTCTCTCGCTGTCTGTCTCTCTCTGTCTGTCTGTCTCTCTCTGTCTGTCTCTCGCTGTCTGTCTCTGTTATTTGCTACCTTTCCCCTCACCAGCAAGGTTAAATATCCCACATAGTACCTTCTGTTTGCGCTTCCTCTATCTCTCTCCTGTGCGTGTGTGTGTGTGTGTGACTGTGTGTGTGTCTGTGTGTGTGTGTGTGAGTATGTTTGGGTTAGCTACACCACCAGACACTGGCAGGCAACATGGTGCCCCTAAGCAAGCCTCTGTAGTCTCCATGGAAACCAGGAAGGCTCAGGAAGTGTGTGTGTGTTTGTGCACTTATTTATAAGGGGGTGTGTGTGTGTGTGTGTGTGTGCGCGTGCATGCGTGTTTATTTATAAGGGTGTGTGTGTTCTGGGAAGCAGAGGAGGTGTATAATGATAATGATCTCGGAGGGAGGGAGGGAGGGAGGGAGTGAGCGAGTGGGAGGAGGACCTCTGGGAGAACAGTAGGCTTGCTGAGCACTGAGCACCGGACCACATCGGAGCGCCGGACCACATCGGAGCGCTAGGAGAGACGCATGGGAGCGCCGCCCGACACCAGACATTAGTGCTGTGATGAACGAACCGCTCACGCTCATGCTGCTCTAAGAACAACAGGACTGATTCAACACAGTGTTTCACAGCAGAGTTTACATCGACCTAGCATTGAACCTGTTTGTGTTACATAGATAGATAGATAGATAGATAGATAGGGGTCATTCCACGCCAAACGGGACAATTAAAGGAAAATTCCCCACTCGACCATCTCAGATTTGGCTGAAAAAAATCAAGGTTGTTCATACACTTCTTAATATGAATAGTCCCAAATATTAGCTCTCTACTCCCAATAGTTTTGTCACAATAGGATGTTTTAGGGGGGAGGGGGTGCCAATACTTAAGACGCTTTTTGAGCAGCGTTTTGTGAAGAGCCATTTTCAAATTGCTATTACTAGAAAAGTATTTAAGCTAGCTCCTTCAAACTTTCTAGGCTTAAAATACGATACCATTACTTGAGAAATATGGACTTCCAAGGGTGTGGCTTGGGTATATCATAGTATTCGGGGTGCTTGAATTTGCGGGAACATTTTACACTATGCTCTGTCGTAGCATCTTTGAAGGACTGTGGAAAGCTCAATGTTAAAGCTAGAGACTTGATATTATACACATCATAAACTTACCTTTTGCTACCATTTGAATGTGCTTCCATAGGCCATTGAATGCTGGGCGTGTACAAAAATCCCATATTTTCAAAAAAATATTTTGAGAAAACGAGGCAGAACACCATCACATATTTTTGATATGTTAAGAACAAATATCTAATCTTTCCAAAAAAAATTGTTTCATGTTGGTAAATGCTGTCATTTTTTTGCTATAGCATGCCAAAAATGGCACAAAATGGGTTTTCATCCATTTTCAAGCTTTAATATCTTCCAGCCCATTCATCACATAAGGACAGTTTTTTAATACAACATACGAAGCATACATAGGAAGGTCTGTGTATAATATCAAGTCTCCAGCTTTAACATTGAGCTGTCCACAGGTATTCAAAGATGCTGCAACAAAGCGTAAAGTAAAATTTTCGCGCAAATTCAAGCCCCCCGAATACTATGATATACCAAAGCCACACCCTTGGGAGTCTATAGTCTTCAAGTAATGGTATCATATTTTAAGCCTAGAAAGTTTGAAGGAGCTAGCTTAAATGCTTTTCTAGTAATAGCAATTTGAAAATGGCTCTTCAGAAAACGCTGCTAAAAAAGTGTCTCAAGTACAGGCACCCCCTCCCCCCTAAAACATCTTTTTGTGACATAACTATTGGGAGTAGAGAGCTAATATTTTGGACTATACCTATTAAGAAGTATATGAACAACCTTGATTTTTTTCAGCCAAATCTGAGACGGTCGAGTGGGAGCCATTGTCCCGTTTGGCGTGGAATGACCCATAGCTTAGATAGATAGATGGATACTTTATTAATCCCGAGGGAAAT
The DNA here is from genome assembly GCF_900700415.2 of Clupea harengus. Taxonomy (NCBI): domain Eukaryota; kingdom Metazoa; phylum Chordata; class Actinopteri; order Clupeiformes; family Clupeidae; genus Clupea; species Clupea harengus. The sequence goes on along the minus strand of NC_045158.1, from coordinate 30,126,736 downwards.
TTAGGTCATCCAGTAGTTTATACACATATACACTTATACACTTATACATATACACTTATACACCTACCCTCACCGACATACATACATAAATCACATATACATACACATAGGGAGAACATTTCCACACAGAGTGTTTCCAGATACAGGAAAGGGGTCTGACCCTAATGTACAGAGTGCAATGATTTTGACAGTGTCGGTGTCCAGGAGGAAAGTGATCTTGTGCTGCTGGTGTGGATAGTGCAAAAAAAAAAATATAATGTTCCTAGGCCTAGCATTGAACCTGTCTGTGTTACATAGACCTAGCACCGAACCTGTTTGTGTTACATAAGCCTAGCACCAAGCCTAGTGTGTTTGTGTTACATCGGCCTAGCACTGAACCTGTTTGTGTTGCATAGACCTAGCACTGACCCTGTTTGTGTTACATAGACCTAGCACCGAACCTGTTTGTGTTAGACATATGTTGTGCCCATTAGTCAGTAGTGTCCCTGTGTCCTTGAGAGAAAGTGCAGACAGGTTCGGGCAGCATAGTCTCTGTCCCATGCCCTCACTACTCTGCAGCCCATACTAAGGCACAGTGACTCTACCAAGTTTGGAAGATCTGGCTTTTTTAGCCTCTCCTATGCTAAAAGGCTTTAGATGAGTACCATTTACAGGCCTCTCTCTCGTTAGTCTGAAAGTCTCTGAGCCATTTGTCACTTTACACTTGAAGGCAGATGTTTCCCTTTCCCTCAATCTCTTTGTCAGCACACCACAGCTACATTTGCAAGCTATGTAAGGAGCACGGTGTTTCCCTGTAGCAGGATCATGATGCAGGTCGGACTTGTTCTTGGGTAATATATTATTATAAGAGACGTAGCTGTTCCTGATTGGACCAAAACAAGGCAGACGATCTGATCTCAGGTCTGGTTACGGTCGTTTTGTGTGAGGAAAAGTGAGGCATTTCGTTTTCCAGGACATTCTCAGAATGGGAAATGATTAGTCATGCAGAGGGGGTCAGTGTGTGTGTGTGTGTGTGTGTGTGTGTGTGTGTGTGTGTGTGTGTGTGTGTGTGTGTGTGTGTGTGTGTGTGTGTGTGTGTGTGTGTGTGTGTGTGTGTGTGTGTGTGTGTGTGTGTGTGTGTGTGTGTGTGTGTGTGTGTGTCATGCAGAGGGGGTCAGTGTGGCTGATGACTACCTCTCCTTGTCTGTCGAGTCGTTTGCATCATTTCCCTTCACTCAAAAGAGAGGCCTGAAAGAGGTGTGTGTGTGTGTGTGTGTGTGTGTGTGTGGAACAGTGTCAAGGTTATCCCCTGAAGCGGTGTCCCACTCTACTGTCAGTGGGTAATGAATACCATGTCCCTTCACTATGGAGATGGATGGAAGAGGTGTGTGTGTGTGTGTGTGTGAACTAGAGGGAAAGGTGACCCAGTAGAAGATGACCCCCATACTCCTCAGGGCAGATAGATGACCTCATACTCCTCAGGGCAGATAGATGACCTCATACTCCTCACAGCAAATGAACCAGGCCAGATGGAAGTCCGTATTAACAAATTGATGGGAAGATTTCGGTGGATCTGAGATGAGCAGGACAGTGGGTACATTTAGTTTAAATGAATGGCTTTAAGTCCGCAGTAATGGTAGACGTTTCATAATCTTTACTTCTTCTTATGTTATCTTTCACTAGTGCCTGAATCGTAACCCACACATGCTATTGTATGTGAAGACTCAATTGTGATCCAAGTGTGTGTGAGCACATCCATACAGTGGCTGCTGTGTGGAGAAGTCTTTGGGTTTCATTCACTCAGGTGCACAGCAGTGTTGCAGTCAACCCGCTCTTATCTGAGCAACCGCTAACTGCCACGCTAACCACTGAGCAACCACTAACTGCCACGCTAACCACTAACTGCCACGCTAACCACTGAGCTAAAGTGCTAGCGGATCACACTGAGCAGATGTAGCTTGTGTCCGTGAACTCCAGTCTAAATGTGTTGAACCTGAATGGAGCTGTCATGGCAAAAAGTGACCGGGCGCAAAAAAGCGCTGGTATAGCAACTGTCACTCAAGAGTCGTTCGAAAGCCAATATTACACCCGGGCTCTTTTTGGCGCGCGGTCACTTTTTGCCATGACAGCGCCTCAGATGTAGCTTGTGTCAGTGAACTCTATGGTAGTCTAAATGTGTTGAACCTGAATGGAGCCTCTGATTCCCTCCGTCACGATTAATGACGGAGAACAGCCAGGCGGTGGGCCGCTCAAACTTCGCGGCGTGAACCAAGCCCAGGGTGTTTCCCCCCCGGATAATCCTGGTGGCCCTTTCAGTTTAGTTTACAGAATGACCCAACGCACCTTAATGCTTACATCTGCAGGAGTTCATCTGTTCACTAAACCAGTGTAAACTTAATAATTCTGTGCGTAACGTTTTATACTATTCTATAATATGAGGGGATTGCCCCTGGGGTGAAATGAAGCTCATTATCAAGCAGAAGTGTGTGTGTGTGTGTGAATCAAGCCACTTCGCCAGGTCCTGTCGGTTGCCACCTAATGCCATTGTTCGGTTCACCTTTGCTATCTCTGTAAAACGTGTTCCTTAGCAGTGGCATTGTTACGTGTGTGTGGTGTGTGTGGTGTGTGTGTGTGTGTGTGTGTGTGTGTGTGTGTGTGTGTGTGTGTGTGTGTGTGTGTGTGTGTGTGTGTGTGTGTGTGTGTGTGTTCCCTAGCAGTGGCATTGTAACGGGTGTGTGTGTGTGTTCCTTAGCAGTGGCATTGTTACGTGTGTGTGTTCCTTAGCAGTGGCATTGTTACGTGTGTGTGTGTGTGTGTGTGTGTGTGTTCCTTAGCAGTGGCATTGCTACGTGTGTGTGTGTGTGTGTGTGTGTGTGTGTGTGTTCCCTAGCAGTGGCATTGTAACGGGTGTGTGTGTGTTCCTTAGCGGTGGCATTGTTACGGGTGTGTTCCTTAGCAGTGGCATTGTTATGGCTGTGTGTGTTTCTTAGCAGTGGCATTGTTACGTGTGTGTGTGTGTGTGTGTGTTCCTTAGCAGTGGCATTGTTACGAGTGTGTGTGTGTTCCTTAGCAGTGGCATTGTTACGGGGGTGTGTGTGTGTGTGTGTGTGTGTGTGTGTGTTCCCTAGCAGTGGCATTGTTACGGGTGTGTATGTTCCCTAGCAGTGGCATTGTAACGTGTGTGTGTGTGTTCCCTAGCAGTGGCATTGTTATGTGTGTGTGTGTGTGTGTGTGTGTGTGTGTGTGTGTGTGTGTTCCCTAGCAGTGGCATTGTTGTGTGTGTGTGTGTGTGTGTGTGTGTGTGTGTGTGTGTGTGTGTGTGTGTGTGTGTGTGTGTGTGTGTGTGTGTGTGTGTGTGTGTTCCCTAGCAGTGGCATTGTTACGGGTGCGGAGGAAAGTATTGTCGTTGGGTTTGACCATGAGGCAGGTGTGTGTTTACTGTGTAGCCTAGCGGTGTGTGCCTGAGCTTCTGTCATGGGCATGACTGCATCATTAGCAGATAAGCCCTGCTAGCATATCCATATTAGCCTCCTCGTAGACAGATGTAAGTCTTTTTTTGGTGCTGTCTGTCTGTCTGTCTGTCTGTCTGTCTGTCTGTCCCTTCGCGCTGCTAATGGAGAGCCGCAGTCACACCTCTCTGCTGTATCTGACCTTGACGGGCACAGTTGGAGCTGGGGGTTTGTGTGTGTGTGTTAGTGTGTGTGTGTGGGGGGGTTTGTGTGTTGAGCTAAGCTGATAAGAGGGGACAATAAAGACCGGCTGCTGCGCAGGCGGCGTTAGCTCCCATAAAGGCTAGGAGTCGGTGGTGGATGAGTGCGGAGAGCGCTCAGCACGTTAGCCTGTAAGCTAGCTGTTACCTTATAGCGCTTAGCACGTTAGCCTGTAGCTAGCTGTTACCTTATAGCTCACAGCAGTTAGCCCGTTAGCGGTTAGCTTCCAGCGCTACAGCGAGATGTCGAAGCATGTGGACCTGCTGCAGTGGGGCCGGGAACAGCAGGTAAGGTGGGAACCACCAGGGCTGAGGCATGCTGGGATGGAACTGTGTTAGGGGGTGGAGCAGGACCAAAACTCATGTAGGATAAATACATAGCAACAATAGACCCTTTCTCTTATACACTCGCTCATACACGTGTGCGCGCACACACACACACACACACACACACACACACACACACACACACACACACACACGGCACAATAGTCCCTTCCTCGATCTTTATCCTAGATTTACTATCTTGATTATGGTCTTGCATGCTCTTTTTTTCTCTTATACACTCGCTCACACACACACACACACACACACTGTCACTTTCCCATTCTGTCCACCTCTCTCTACTCATCTGTCTTTCTTGCTATCGTCACGTCTGTCTGGTCTTGGAGAAGCTGAAAGTAAGACTAAAGATGTGTGTGTGTGTGTGTGTGTGTGGTGTGTGTGGTGTGTGTGTGTGTGTGTGTGTGTGTGTGTGTGTGTGTGTGTGTGTGTGGTGTGTGGTGTGTGGCTCCCTTGTCATCCAGCTAAAACCTTCTTGATGTTTGTCTGCCTCTCAGAAGGCACAGCTGTCTCCGACGACCATGTGCAGTTAGCACCGTTAGCATGCGCGGGTAAAGACCAATGTGACCTCCTCATGTCCCTTATCACCTGTGCTGTTGTGCCACTCTGTGTTATCTCGGTATGCAGGTGTGTGTGTAGGCGAGAGAGAGAAGTGGGTGTGTTGATATTTCTGTGTGCGTCTGTGTGCGTCTGAGAGTGTGTGATTGTGTGTGTGTGTGTGTGTGTGTGTGTGTGCATCGGAGAGTGTGTGATTGTGTGTGTGTGTGTGTGTGTGTGCATCTGAGAGTGTGTGATTGTGTGTGGCGGAGGTCAAACTAATGGCAACCAGCAGTGATGTCTAATCGGTCCAGGGTCCAGTCAACGCCCCCCCCCAGCTCATATCCTTTCTTTTCTTCTTCTGCTCTCTTTCCCCTCGCCCTCCCCCCCCCCGCTTGCTCTCTCGCTCTCTCTCCCCATGTTCCCTCTCTGTCTCATGCCATCTTTGACTTTCACTCTCAGTCTTCCTCTCCCCTCCTCGTCATCCTCAGTCTTCCTCTCCCCTCCTCGTCATCCTCAGTCTTCCTCTCCCCTCCTCGTCATCCTCAGTCTTCCTCTCCTCTCCTCGTCATCCTCAGTCTTCCTCTCCTCTCCTCGTCATCCTCACACCTCTCAGTCTTCCTCTCCTCTCCTCGTCATCCTCTGCCTCCCGTCTTACTTTCTCCTCATTGCCACTAATCATTTCTATTTCTCCTTTCTCTATCTCTCTCTATCCCTCCCTCCCTCCCTCCCTCCCTCCCTCCCTCCCCTCTCTCTTTCTCTGGGACGGATGGTTGGTGTGCCTGTAGCAGTGGGGTTCTCTGGCCATCTGTCATCCTCTCAGTGCCAATGTCTGGCGTAGCTCCAGGCCCGTCCCCCCGTCCCGCTGCCCAGCTCTGCTGCCTTTCTCTCCCCACAATCATCACATTGTCCTGGGCTGCTGGTCCAGATCCGTCCCCCCCCCCCCCCCAGTGCCAACCTCCCCTACCTCTACCCCCCACCTCAGTGCCAACCCCCTCTACCTCTACCCCCACCACAGCCACTAATGAGCCTCCAGGCTCACCGAGCCTTGCTCTGGGTCTCTCTCTCTCTCTCTGTCTCTCTCTCTCCCTCTCTCTGTCTCTCTCTCTCTCTCTCCTCTGTCTCTCTCTCTTTCTCTCTCTGTCTCTCTCTCTCTCTCTGTCTCTCTCTCTCCCTCTCTCTGTCTCTCCCTCTCTCTGTCTCTCTCTCTCTCTCTCTCTCTCTCTCTCTCTCTGTCTCTCTCTCTTCCTCTCTCTCTATCTTTGGCCCTTCTCTTCCGCTATGTCTCTGGAACTAGTTTCTGTCAACTCCTCTCTTCAACCTTTCAGTCTGTACCTCTGTGATCATCATCATCATCACTCTCTTTCTTATACCCTTCCTCTCCCCTTCTCTATTTCTCCTTCCTGCTCTTTCTCGAGTGGAAGCTGGATCTCCACCATCATGTCATGTTGGATGAATTCTCTCTTGTAATGTTTTAGTCTTGACTTGAGTTGTAGTTGGAACTCTGTGAACCAGGAAGTGTGTGTGTGTGTGTGTGTGCATATGCCTGTGCATGTGCCGAGATGTCTGGGTATTGGCGACCCACTTTTGGGGGGAATTTAAGGAAAATGTCCTCTGTAGACAACAGGTGTTTGTTACCGCCCCTTTGTGTTGGTCAGTGTGTGTGTGTGTGTGTCAGTGTGTGTGTGTGTGTGTGTGTGTGTGTGTGTGTGTGTGTGTGTGTGTGTGTGTGTGTGTGTGTGTGTGTGTGTGTGTGTGTGTGTGTGTGTGTGTGTGTGTGTGTGTGTGTGTGTTGTTGGCTGTCTGTCTGTGTGTGTGTGCATGCTGGGGGGGTGGTGGAGTGAATGTGAAGGCCAAATTTCTAGATTCTAATGTGAATACTTGTGTTTGCTCACGCTGCATACCAGCACTGGTGAAAGAGTGTGTGTGTGTGAGAGAGAGTGAGAGTGTGTATGCATGTAGGGGCACGGATGTGAGGAAGGGGGAGGGATGTGTGAATGGAGGCCTGCATGAAAGAACCATTAGCGGTTATACAGTCTTACAGTCCTGCCCACATACATAAACATACACACATATAAACATATATAAGTATGTGTGTGGATGCTTGTTTATCGAGGAATGGGAGCATTTTAAGCAAGATCATATATATGTATGTATATTAGTTTTGTTTTGTACAATTTCAGAGTGAACAAAACATGCAAACATGTGGAGATTTGAGCTCTTTGAGCCTGTTTACACTTGGGTTTAAAATGTGTTTACACTTGGGTTTAAAATGTGTTTACACTTGGGTTTAAAATGTGTTTACACTTGGGTTTAAAATGTGTTTACACTTGGGTTTAAAATGCGTCTTGGGCGATCAGATCACGAGTGGACAGCGCTAAATAAACGACCACCAAGACTCATTGCGATCCGTCCGATCACTCAAACCACCCAGTCGATTGTTTTCCTCCGATGTGGCACAGATAGGATATGTATTATGAATGTGTAAACAAGAAAACTCTTGTGCAATAAGGGCTCTCCTCTTCCTTCTCTGCCTTCAAATAAGACCGATATAAAGACCACTGAAGATGCTTCGGGAAGCGATAGTTTGTTATTTAGTTTGCGTCCATCGCAGTGCCGGCTGCTTATTTATGAAACGGGTTACGGCCGGCTCGTGTGACCGCAACCTAAAAGATTGGGAGGTAGACGACAGACAAAGTTATCTTTCTAAATGACTGGTATTTACTCAGTCCATACATACGGGGTATAAAGGAACACAAGACTCGTCCTAGGGGGTTTGATGTCTGTATGCTGAGACAGAGCCACCGGTGTCCACAGGTCCTTTTACCCCCCCCCCCCCCACCTCCCCAGGCCAACGGGACCCCTTGGAGACGCATGATACACACACACACGTGTGAACAGCGATGTGTCTTGGAGACGCATGATGATACACACACACGTGTGAGCAGCGATGTGTCTTGGAGACGCATGATGATACACACACGTGTGAGCAGCGATGTGTCTTGGAGACGCATGATGATACACACACACGTGTGAACAGCGATGTGTCTTGGAGACGCATGATACACACACACACGTGTGAACAGCGATGTGTCTTGGAGACGCATGATGATACACACACGTGTGAACAGCGATGTGTCTTGGAGACGCATGATACACACACACACGTGTGAACAGCGATGTGTCTTGGCTGTCTGTTCGTCCACGATGCATTTTAAAACCAGGTGTAAACACAGCCTCAGATACCTTTTTACCTTTTAATTAAGGTCTCAGACTTTAATCGGCCTGTTAGGGCTTTAGTTAGAAAAGGCCAGACGATGCACATTTCAAAGCTTTATAAAAACTCTGCCCACCAGCTGTCTAGCACTCTGACAATGACAAATAATTGATGCCCACATTGCAGTATAAAGCCATAAGAAGATAGCAGGGCGTTTTGGGGTGCCCAAACATTTGTGTGGCGCTGTAATCTGTACTGTTATCTGTATTGTGATTTTAGTTTTAATGGGGTTTGATCGTTTAGCCTGAGCTTCAAGCTTTACTGGGGCAGTTTTAATAAGATGCTATTTTCAGAGTGGGTGTGTGTCTGTGAGTCAGTTGAGTGCATATGAACATCTGAGAGTGTGAGGGAGAAGCTGGGTGTGTGTGTGGTTGTGTTTTAGCGCGCGCGCGTGTGTGTGCGTGCGTGTGCGTGTGCGTGTGCGTGTGTGTGTGTGTGGTTGTGTTTTAGCGTGTGTGTGTGTAGTTGTGTTTTAGCGTGTGTGTGTGTGTAGTTGTGTTTTAGCGTGTGTGTGTGTGTGTGGTTGTGTTTTAGTGTGTGTGTGTGTGTGTGTGTGTGTGTGTGTGTGTGTGTGTGTGTGCCTGTGTGGTTGTGCTTTTTTGTCTGGTCTGTGGTCAGCTTAGGTCGGCTCGGCTCAGCTGTGTGTTTCGTGTTGATTGTGTTTTATGTCAAAGGGCCTGAAGGGCATCGGAATGCCTCTCACTCTCAGGTCATCTCCCCCTTGGGTGCTAGCGTGTGTGGTTGGGTGCTACCGTCTGTCCCGTACCTCAGGTCCTTCTCTCCCCCTTGGGTGCTACCGTCTGTGTGTGTGTGTGTGGTTGTGTGTGTGTGTGTGTGTGTTAGGGCTGTCAAAATGGCTAAAAAATGACGTTCGAATATTCGCTTTAAAAAAACACATATATTCGAACATATTCGAATTTCTGGTTGCGCATTAGGCACGTCAATAACAGGACAATTAATACAACGAGACATAACTACTTGTATAGGTCATTTATTTAAGTTTAAACATATTTAACAACATATTACCTACACAAAAATATGTAAATTAACTAATGGCCAAGACCGCAGAGCTTGCACACACTCGCACTCTTTCTTTCTCCCTCTCTCTGCCTCTCCCGCACCGCCTCGCTCTCTGCGCATAGCGGTTTAAATGAACGACAACAAGGGATACGGTACCTCGGTTCCAGTGCTTCACAGAACTCACTGAACCCTATCCCATCCACCACACTGGTCAGCCTCATGTCCTTGCATATGAACGAAATCAATTTTTGCGTGCAGGCCTCCTGTCGTGCCGCAGGCAACGAACTTGTGACGGACGGCGCAAAATATGTATCCAAACGTGGCTGTTTCGCTGAAGTTCCACATATTATGCCGTATTCACTTGGATGCACATTTTGGAGATGTAGCCTCACGTTGCTAGTTGTTGAATGGTAAGCTAACGCTAGCTTACATAGCTTACACACTACTTTATCTGTAGGCTCAACAAGTTTACAATCAACTGCCCAAAATCCGAAATATTTCCAGACATAGGGGGGTTACAATCACTTTCTCTGCTGCGGTCAAGCAGGGTTCTGCACTTTCTGCCATCTACCACCAAGTCAACTGTCAGCAGTGAGGCAACTTGTTGAGCCTACAGCTAAAGTAGTGTGTAAGCTAGAGTTAGGTTACCATTCAACAACTAGCAACTTGAGGCTATATCTCCAAAATGTGGAGATGTAGCCTCAAGTTGCTAGTTGTTGAATGGTAAGCTAACTTTAGCTTACATAGCTTATACACTGCTTTAGCTGTAGGCTCAACAAGTTTACCATCAACTGACCAAAATCCGAAATATTTCCAGACATCACTCTTTAGATGTTTGGGGGTTACAATCACTTTCTCTGCTGCGGTCAAGCTGGATTCTACACTTTCTGCATCTCGCAAGTCAACTGTCAGCAGTGACTCTGTGCCAGACAGTGAGACTCCTGTGACCTGTCCCTGATCTCAGGCGCGCGCCCACCCGCAAAGCAGACAGTGCTGCCGCTGTTTTTTTGTTGTTTTTTTTTTACATTCGAATATTAATTTTCACATTCGAAATTCTATTTTTAACAACTATTCGAATATATATTCGAATTTAGAATATTCGTTGACAGCCCTAGTGTGTGTGTGCATGTGGTTGGGTGTGTGTGT
>NC_045158.1:30090674-30095674 GCF_900700415.2 Clupea harengus | reverse complement strand
GCACCGATTGACCACGCCGACCGTAAGACACACACACACACACGTATACACACACACACACACACACACACACACACACACACACACACGGCACCGATTGACCACGCCGACCGTAAGACACACACACACACATGTATACACACACACACACACACACACACACACGGCACCTATTGACCACGCCGACCGTAAGTAACTCACACACACACTGACACACCCACACACACACGGCACCGATTGACCACGCCGACAGTAAGTAACTCACACACACACACACACACACACGGCACCTATTGACCACGCCAACCGTAAGTAACACACACACACACACACACGGCACCTATTGAACACGCCGACCGTAAGTAACACACACACACACACACGGCACCGATTGACCACGCCGACCGTAAGAAACTCACACACACACACACACACACACACTGACACACCCACACACATGGCACCTATTGACCACACCGACCGTAAGAAACTTTTACACACACACACCCATGTACGCACTCTAATACACACTCACTCACCCTGTCATACACTCATTTACACACACACACACACGCTCATTGTGTCACATACATGCACCCTCCATCCACACACACACACACACACACACACACACACACAAGCAAACACATCATTTAACACAGTTAAAACATGCAACTGACCTGATTTACTTTGTGTGTTCATATCTTGTGTGTGTGTGTGTGTTCATATCTTGTGTGTGTGTGCGTGTGTGCGTGTGTGTGTGTGTGTGTGCGTGTGTGTGTGTGTTTATATCGTGTGTGTGTGTGTGTGTGCGTGCGTGTAGGTCTGACTGAGAACTGTAGGGGTTGTGCAAATAAGAGTCTGGAGTTCCTGAGGGATTTGAAGTCTAAAGCCTCACTGAGATCTGCGGATCCTGCAGCCATACGCGTAATAGTGCAGAAGATCCTAATGCTGGGACAGGTACACACACACACACACACACACACACACACACACACACACACACACACACACACACACACCCCTACATCGGAGAGAATGGAGTTTGTGTTCTGTCATTTGTTAGCAGGCCTGTACAGATATAAATCCACATAAATTGTCTTGTCATGTTGTCAAAATGTTAAACCTTTTCTTTTAATCTCTTCATAATCAAATCGAATCAAACTTTACTTATACGGCGCATTTCATACCAGGAGGGAACACAATGCATCACCTCTCTCTCAATCTCCCACATTCACCCTCTTCTGTGTCGTTTCTCCTCATCCCTCCCTTTTCCCTTTCTCTCTCTCTCTCTCTCTCTCTCTCTCTCGCTCTCTCTCTCTCTCTCTCTCTCTCTCTCTCTCTCTCTCTCTCTGCCTCTCTCTCTCTCTCTCTCTCTCTCTCTCTCTGCCTCTCTCTCTCTCTCTCTCTCTCTCTCTCGTTCCCTCTATGCCCCCCCCCCCCTCTCTATCTCACACTCACACACACACACATATACACACACACACACACACATACACACACATACACACACATACACACACACACACACACACACACACACACACACACACACACACACACACACACACAGGAGCTGAGGCCCAAGGGGGCTGACGTGGGGAAGGACGAGCTGGGTGATTTGGTGGATAAGGAGATGTCTGCCACGTCTGCCGCCATCGAGGAGGCTGTTCGGCGAATCGATGTGAGTGGGAGAAAAGGGGAATGTCATTCCTTACCCCACCACTTCACACACACACACACACACACACACACACACACACACACACACACACACACACACACACACACACACACACACACACACACACACACACACACACACACACACACACACACACAGACACACACACACACACAGACACACACACACAGACACACACACACACACACACACAGACACACACACACACACAGACACACAGACACACACACACACACACACACAGACACACAGACGTAGTTATGGATTATTGTTCTATAAGTTAAGATGTGTTTGTGATGTGCCCATACACACACACACACACACACACACACACACACACACACACACACACGCTCTATAAGTGAAGATGTGTTTGTGATGTGCCCACACACACACACACACACACACGCTCTATAAGTGAAGATGTGTTTGTGATGTGCCCATACACAGGAAATGATGAACCAAGCCAGGAAGGATACTGAGGGGGTCAAACTAGAGGTCAACGAGAGGTCAGTGCTTGCATATTAAACTAGAGGTCAACTAGAGGTCAGTGCTTGCATATTGCAGCTCGGGGGATGCGGTTACGAAACGGAACGGTCTGTTTGGAATTACCAAAGTATCTGTGTCAGAAAGCTTCATTAAAAGACAACACAAATACCTCTGACTGCTTGGGAGTATTTAAAGGTGCATTGTGTGTGATTTAGTGCCATCTAGTGGCAAGGTTGCAGATTGCCCCTCTCTTTCCAAGCATGTCGACTAACCTACGGTGGCCGTCAGTTGCATAAAACTCAAAAGGCCCACTCTGGAGCCGGTGTTATGTTTGTCCGTTCTGGGCTACTGTAGAAAAACATGGTGGTGCAACATGGCCGCCTCCGTGTAAATATGAGGGGCTCATTCTAAACTAATAAAAACACAACCATTTGTAATCATAGGTGATTATTATACACTAATGAAATAATAATTATGGATACTTTATTCCATTTCTGCTAATAGATCCCCCTAAATCCTACAGTGTGTGTGTGTGAGTGTGTGTGAGTGTGTGTGAGTGTGTGTGAGTGTGTGTGAGTGTGTGTGTGTGTGTGTGTGTGTGTGTGTGTGTGTGTGTGTGTGTGTGTGTGTGTGTGTGTGTGTGTGTGTGTGTGTGTGTGCGTGCGTGCGTGTGTGTGTGTACCAAGGTTATTATAGTTTTGCATTTTTCACTAGTTTTTATTTTTATTTCGTTTTGACTTTTTGTTTTCAATTTCAGTTTAGTTTTAATTAGTTTTTAAAGCGGGTTTGCTAGTTTAGTTTAGTTTCTATTTTTTTGAAAATGCTTAGTTTGAGTTTAGTTTTTATTAGTTTCAGTATTAGTTTTAGTCTTTACCGCGGAATGCAAGAAACCAAGGGGGGGGGGGGGGGCAGTCAGGGAAGCTTAATTTTTTTGCTTGCAAAACAAAATGCTCAAAATGAATAGAAGATACAAGCTATAATAAATAATATGTAATAAAAACAGAATTTGCGCATGTCCTGTTCAAACAGACAGGAGACAGCGAGACGGTGAGGCAGCGACGAGCTGTGCCTCATCTCAGATTGCGCAATCCCTCACAAACTAGGTTGAGCGCATGCGTAGAACCTATTTAGTTTTGCTGATCTGACGTAAAGCCGCAGTGAAAAAGCACGGAGAGGAGGCAAAACAGTACCTCTGCTTCAATGAAGGGAGCATGCGAGAGCCCACCGGTCGGGTTTATTCTTGTTCTGCCGTTACTCTTCTTATATTTGACATTGACTACGAAAATGGAAGATTCTATAACTAAGCTAAAACATTTCTCATAACTGGACTTTCAATTAAAACGTGAATTGATCAATAATGGGAGACCAATGCCTAAGCTAAAATGTATGCTTGAAACGACGGGACAGAAGATAACTCGATCGACTTCTCACATCCAAAGCCAAAATGTTTTTGAAAATATTTTGAACCTCAAGAATAGATTTGGTTTTTGGACGTACGCGGAGACTAAATATTAGCGGGGGGGGGGGGGTAATCTCACCCCTCATTCGCTAACATTACATTGATATCAGAGAAAGCCCTTGCTCCGTTAATTTCCCGTTCTCTTAGGATTGTTTAATGTCTATGTAAAGCCATTTAACATCAAACAAGTGGTTGTGATCACTTTGGTGAGCTGATTTTGAGAATTAAACTTAAATTGCAGCTAAAGTTGTACATAATCACACATATTAACACGAGTTCATCACAAGCTAGCAGCTGCCAACTGTATGTAGCCACCTTACTATGTTAGAATGCTGATATGAAAAACAACCAGTAGTTCAATGTGCAAGCTGCCAATTGAATGGTGATTTAAGCTACTGCATTGGGTTTATATATTTGTAAATCTGACTCTGAAAGAGTCAGTGCCTCACCAGCCACGAACCTCACCGCACGTTACTGTTCCAGGTAATCCCAAATAGGACTCTGTCGCTTTCTCCCGACTTTTGCCGCCATAATACCAGGTGAGGGGCGTGTAGTAAAAGTGGTACGGCGGAAGATAGACGCTATGTATGAAATCAATTGACATCTATGAAATACATTGACAAAGACGAAAACTAAGGACATTTTCTCTATAATTCTATTTTATTTTAGTTAGTTTTGTAAAGACACAATACAGTTTCAGTTAGTTATCGTTTTTTTATAAAGCCTCGTTTTTATTTTTATTTCAGTTAACGAAAAGAAAAATCACACCTCGTTTTCGTTTTTTCGTTAGTTTTCGTTAACTATAATAACCTTGGTGTGTACCAGTCAAACAGTGACTGTGTGTGTGTAGCAGTCAAACAGTAACAGTGTGTGTGTGTGTGTGTGTGTAGCAGTCAAACAGTAACAGTGTGTGTGTGTGTGTGTGTACCAGTCAAACAGTAACTGTGTGTGTGTGTGTGTGTGTGTGTGTGTGTGTGTGTAGCATTCAAACAGTAACAGTGTGTGTGTGTGTGTGTGTGTGTGTGTGTGTGTGTGTGTGTGTGTGTGTACCAGTCGAACAGTAACTGTGTGTGTGTGTGTGTGTGTGTGTGTGTGTGTACCAGTCAAACAGTAACAGTGTGTGTATCTATTCTCCAGGATCCTGTTCAGCTGCACGGACCTCATGAAGGTGAGTCGGCCTCCTCCAGAATATTCTCTGAGCTCCGCTGGGGAATTAGCAGACTTAACCCTAACCGAATACTTAATGTGCATCTATCTGTTCTTCTTTTTCTCCCTCTCTCTCTTCACTCTCTCTCTCTCTCGCCTCCTCTCTCTCTCTTCTCTCCTCTCTCTCCTCATCTCTCTCTC
>NC_045158.1:30057206-30079706 GCF_900700415.2 Clupea harengus | reverse complement strand
TTATGACCAATCACCACCTAAAAGCTGTTGCACTGCAAAGCCAGTAGGGGTGTAGAGGGGCGTAACAGTGTGTGTGTGTGTTAATGCCCCATCTTCACTAGTGTGTGTGTGTGTGTGTGTGTGTGTGTGTGTGTGTTAATGCCCCAGGATGCTGTTGGAAAGTTTGCATTGTTGACTAATTGGCCTCCATAGAGCAGCCAGACCTCTGCGTCTTCATGCGGTCATGTGAATTTTCACACTCTCTCTCTGTGCGTGTGTGTGTGTGTGTGTGCGCGTGCCTGTGTGTGTGTGTGTGTGTGTGTGTGAGTGAATGTGTGCGTGCGTGCGTGCGTGCGTGCGTGCGTGTGTGCGTGTGTGTGTGTGTAGGTGAAAGCTGACCGCAACAGTAAGAAGCTGAGCACTCTCCAGGTGGCCAGCAGGCAGGTGAATGAGATGGCCGCTAAGGTCGTGGCCTCCACCAAAACAGGCCAGGAGCAGGTGGAAGTAAAAGGTGAGGTGTGTGTGTGTGTGTGTGTGTGTGTGGGGGGGGGGGGGGGGGTGTGTGTGTGTGTGTGTGTGGGGGGGGGGGGGGGGGGGGGGTCTGTGTGTGTGTGTTTGTGTGTGTGTGGGGGGGGTCTGTGTGTGTGTGTGTGTTTGTGTGTGTGTGTGTGTGGGGGGGGGTCTGTGTGTGTGTGTGTGTGTGTGTGTGTCTGTGTGTGTAACCATGTGGAGGTTATGACTGATGTGTGTGTTGTTTAATCTGTTCTACAGACACTATGGACTTCTCTGGCTTGTCCCTCATCAAACTCAAGATGGAGGAGATGGAGTCTCAGGTATGGCCTCTCTCTCTCTGTGTGTGTGTGTGTGTGTGTGTGTGTGTGTGTGTGTGTGTGTGTGTGTGTGTGTGTGTGTGTGTGTGTGTGTGTGTGTGTGTAATAACTATGTCTCTCTCCTGTGCTCTGCTCCTCAGGTGAAGGTCCTGGAGCTGGAGTCTCAGCTGGAGAACGAGCGCTTGCGTTTGGGCGAGCTGCGCAAGAAGCACTACGTGATCGCAGGGGTTCCCCAGGAGGATAACAACGGCCACCTGCGCGCCCCCTCCCCCTCCCCCTCCCCGCGCGCCCCCTCCCCCACCCCAGGGGGCGCCCCCGCCCCCTCCTCACCCAAGCCCTCCAAGCCATCCCTCATGAAGAAGCCCCCCCTGGCCAGCAAGCCCACCATCGCGCCCAAGAGTGCGGTGAGTGTGTGTGTGTGTGTGTGTGTGTGTGTGTGTGTGTGTGTGTGTGTGTGTGTGTGTGTGTGTGTGTGTGTGTGTGTGTGTGTGTGTGTGTGTGTGTGTACCATCCCCCCCAAGAGTGCGGTGTGTGTGTGTGTGTGTGTGTGTACCATCCCCCCCAAGAGTGCGGTAAGTGTGTGTGTGTTTGTGTGTGTGTGTGTGCCATCCTCCCCAAGAGTGCGGTGAGTGTGTGTGTGTGTGTGTGTACCATCCCCCCCAAGAGTGCGGTGTGTGTGTGTGTGTGTGTGTGTGTGTGTGTGTGTGTGTGTACCATCCCCCCCAAGAGTGCGTGTGTGTGTGTGTACCATCCCCCCAAGAGTGCGGTAAGTGTGTGTGTGTGTGTGTGTGTGTGTGTGTGTGTGTGTGTGTGTACCATCCCCCCCAAGAGTGCGGTGTGTGTGTGTGTGTGTGTGTGCCATCGCCCCAAGAGTGCGGTGTGTGTGTGTGTGTGTGTGTGTGTGTGTGTACCGTCCCCCCCAGTGCAGGCTCAATGCAGAGGGAGGAGGTCCAGAAGCCATCGTTTATGTGAATGGGTCTGTGTGTGTGTAATGGAATGTCAGGTCAGATAGCCGGGTGGAGGTTGTGTGTGTTGGCCGTAGGTATCAAACGTGTGTCTTCGTGTGTGTGTGTGTGTGTGTGTGTGTGTGTGTGTGTGTGTGTGTTGGCCGTAGGTTCCAAACGTGTGTCTTCATGTGTGTGTGTTGGCCGTATGTTCCAAACGCGTGTCTTCGTGTGTGTGTGTGTGTGTGTGTGTGTGTGTGTGTTGGCCGTATGTTCCAAACGTGTGTCTTCGTGTGTGTGTGTTGGCCGTATGTTCCAAACGTGTGTGTGTGTGTGTGTGTGTTGGCCGTATGTTCCAAACGTGTGTGTGTGTGTGTGTGTGTGTGTGTGTGTGTGTGTGTGTGTGTGTGTTGGCCGTATGTTCCAAACGTGTGTGTGTGTTGGCCGTATGTTCCAAACGTGTGTGTGTGTGTGTGTGTGTGTGTGTGTGTGTGTGTGTTGGCCGTATGTTCCAAACGTGTGTGTGTGTGTGTGTGTGTGTGTGTTGGCCGTATGTTCCAAACGTGTGTGTTCATGCTGCTCCTCCTTGCTCCTCAGTTCAGGTAAGCTGATGGAGGCCCGGATGCTGATGCTGATGCTGATGCTGATGCTGATGCTGATGCTGATGCTGATGCTGATGCTGACGCGGACCGGGACCGAGGTCCGAAGAGGAACCCTCCTCTCTCCATCCCCAATCTGCCCATCCTTATCACTCCTCCTCTTCACTTCTTCTCTCCACTCCTCCTCTCCACTCCTCCTCTCCACTCCTCCTCTCCTCTCCACTCCTCCTCCTCTCCACTCCTCCTCTCCTCTCCACTCCTCCTCTCCACTCCTCCTCTCCACTCCTCCTCTCCTCTCCACTCCTCCTCTCCACCTCACCGGAGGACTCCACTCCTGGACTCCACAAAAGGAGTTATCACTTTGCATTTAATCTAGGTCCTAATTTGTGTTCCGAACAACTGTTACTGTTTTTGAAAAAGGGAGTTTTGATGAAACTAAATATGTGTGTGTCCACCGCAGTATATGATTATGATGGGGCACATTTATGAAGGCTGTGATGTCACTGAATGTGCTATAACTGGGGTGTGTGTGTGTGTGTGTGTGTGAGTGTTTATGGGTGTTTTCAGTTTGTACACATAGAAGTATTTAGAATTGTTTGTTTGTTTGTGTTCCTTTTATGTTTGTGTGTTTTGGGGGGTGGATGCATGTGTTGGCACAGTGGAGCAACTACAAGCACACAATCTTTTTTTCTTTCTCTTCCTTTTCGAAGTCTTTCTGTCACAGTCTGCATTGAGGCCTCTCAGGACAAAGCCTTTCGAACGAATCACACGTCTTTTCCACCTTCTGTTTGGTTTTTTTATTATGTCGAGGATCCCATGTACAAGTCCATATCAGGATGTGTGCTTGTGTTCGCTGGATGTACGTACCCTTCTAAATCCTGCGCAATACAGAGATGAACACATTTATATTCAGGGAGGTGTATATCGTATCATATAAAAATGAAGTTATGTGACCGGTTATAGTAGCAGTAGTAGATGCATATCCCCTAACAGACTGATTTAAAATGATCTATTGTTGTATCTTTTAAAGTATCAAGAGTTCAAAAGAAAAAGCAAACTACTTTTGAGGGGGAAAAACGTGCCTTTCTCTCTTTACATGAGACTTTTAAATATTGATCGTATGGATTTTATATTATCATCACTGTACTGCTCTCTTCCTGGGGGCGTCGATACTAGTAAACAGTCCTTTAGCGATGCTAGTCATGCTAGTTATGCTAACGGCATGCCTAGCTCTGCGGTGCTGGTGTGTGTATAGCTCCCTTTAGACTCCCTAGAGTAGTGTCACTGCCTGGCCTTCATCAAACTGCGTTGCCATAGCGCTCTGCGTGTAATAAGAAGCATATTATCCACACTTAAACAAATTCAAGCTTGTTACTCAGCACAAGCGATTGGTTTGTCCGCATGATGGAGTAACACCAATTGTCCAACCCTTCCACCTTAAAATCCCTAAGCCCTTCCACCTTAAAATCCCTAACCCTTTTGAGGTTGTGTTTTTTATTTTGTTCGTTATGTTTGGTTTTTTCCCTCTAATGTAATATGCATGCGAGTATCTGAGGCTGGGTTGAAGATGGTGCTGGAAAACTCTAGAATGCTGTGCATATCTACTGAGGGTCTGTCAATGTCGAGGGTCTTTTTTAGGTGGTGCCTATTCTCTTTTTCTGAAAGGGGTAATAAATATTCTTTCCTTTTTGTGTTCGCTCCTCATGTCTTGTTAAGATGTCTTTATATACTGAAATCATATTAATATATTTTAGACTGTGGTATCCTGAAATTAAATAAACGTACATGTCAAATGAAGTTTCGTTTATGAAAGAATGTTTTGTGTTTCATAACATGGCTTGTGGTGTGTAGAATTAAGAGTTTATGTCTATCTGATTCAAAGACGATATTGATCTTCAAGTTACTGTTAATAAGATTGTGATGGACAGACATTTCAAAACAAACCTTAGAGATTTAAAAAAGAATTCTCTCCAAAAGAATATAGCCTGTTGCCTTCAGATATACGTTATTTTAAACTCATTTCAAACAAATCTAGCATACTTTAGTGTTTAGATTGAAGGACAGTATAAGATTAACAACACTGGCAGCGTCTGCTTTTCGTGCAGCTGTTTGACAACACTCGGTTAATAGTTTCAAGCAACTCCTGTACCCCCTATCAGACATGCGCAGAAAGTTGTCTCGAGTTTGGCAGCCGTGTTGTGAGCACTGAGTTCCCGAACTTGTTGCGTATTGCAATGTGCCAGAGACACTGCATGTCGCGGCGCGACTGATTTCTCACGCGAAAATGGCCTCAGGATGCCCATTAATCCCTCTCTCTCGAACTCGAAAAACAGGTAAAACTATTATTGGTCTTCCTGTTGGTTGGCACGCTGACATTTGAATGTCAATGCCGCGTATTATTGACTTCAGAGCGGCTGGTTTCATAAAACAGGCTACTGTATGTGGTGTGCGTTAGTGATATAACTCAAGGTCTTGGTCATGGATAACTGTGGTAAGTCGCTGGAGAAAAACCCAGCGGATTTGACCGTCGTGGATGTTTACGACATTGCTGCGGTGATGGGACAGGAGTTCGAGCGTATAATCGACCGATACGGCTGTGAATCCCTGACCCGTATCATGCCCAAAGTAGTGCGGGTTCTGGAGATTCTGGAGGTGCTAGTGGGTCGCAACAACATAAGCGCGGAGACTGAAGAGCTGCGTCTGGAACTGGACAGGTTGCGACTGGAGAGGCGAGATCGCTTGGAGCGTGAGAAACGACACCAAAAGGTTTGTATTGGCACACATACATGGTGTGTAGTAACAGGACGGACTCAACTTTAGTTAATACGTTACTCCTTTATACTCCTTTGAGGTTACTGTTGAACTTTTTGACATGAAAGTAGGTTACATTTAAACATCTGCGATTTACATCTGTCTGTCGCCTCCCTTTGGCAGGAGACATCAACCTAGTAAACAGGTTGCAGTATCGAGGCGAAGGGCAGTATTGCACTACATTACTGATGAATTATACAGGAATAAGCTACTAATGACCTATAAGAGGAGTCTGATGAAGCCACTGATTTGAGGATGAACCTAAGCATGGAAACGTGTATGTGCGTAATGAAAGTGTTCGTTTTCGTAGCCATTTTTGAGTCAACATCAAAACGTTTGCGTGAAATCCACTTTTTCAGAAAAGACGAGAGGATAAATGATACAAATACTTGTATTCTGTTTTCTGAATGACTAGACTCAAACTGTCGTGGTGAATCGTGTGCATCTGTGTGTATGGCCCTCTGGGGTTGTGTGAAGTGTCCTCCAGATGTGTTCAGGGTATGTGTGTTTGTCAGTGTGTTACAGAGAGAGAGAGAGAGAGAGAGAGAGAGAGGCAGCAACGAGACAGAAGGTGTTTACTAGTGGATATATGTGTGTTTGTCAGTGTGTTACAGAGAGAGAGAGAGAGAGAGAGAGAGGCAGCAACGAGACAGAAGGTGTTTAGTTTACTAGTGGTTATATGTGTGCTATGGTGGGTTGCTCTGGGCTAGTGGGCTAGTGGGGGTGATGGCCAGGATAGGTTCTCATGCGCGTCGTGTGTGTGTCAGGATGTGGAGCTGGTGGAGGACGTGTGGAGGGGAGAGAGCCAGGAGCTGCTGTCTCAGATCGCAGATCTGCAGGCCCAGAACAAGAGCCTCGTGAGCAGCCTCACCCTGCGGGACAAGCCCTCCGACCAGGAGAAGGTGCCGCAGGACGGTAGGGACACACACACACACACACACACACACACACCTCTTATTCTTTCTAAGAACTTAAGTTCTTAATGGCATTTTAATTGATCACAGAGCATCACAAACATTTTAATTGATCACAGAGTATCACAGACATTTTAATTGATCACTGCGTGTGTGCGTGCGTGTGTGCGTGCGTGTGTGCGTGCGTGCGTGCGTGTGTGTGTGCGTCTGCACCAGGCTGGCAGGCGTGTAACCTATTGATGTGTGTAACACGCATTCCATTCCAGCTATACTACATGGTTACTGTGACCCACGGGTTTTCGTTCTCTGTCATACACACACACACACACACACACACACACACATACACACATACACACACACACACACACCACACCTCACACAGACTGCAGAGAAGATGAGGAATGCAGGGCTACATTCTGTCTTGTCACGGGCTATGTATGTGTGTGTGTGTATGTGTGTGTGTATGTGCTTCTGAAGTCCAAGGGATTAAGTAGACTGGACGTGTGCATTTGTGTTTCCAAATATACTAGTGTTGTTGTTGCGGACACGTCTGTCAGAGCAGAAGCTCAATCACTTTGGAATAATATCTCTGTGTGAAGCGAATCTCCAGCAAAGACTGGTATTTTAGATTCTATAGGTCTCTGCAGGCCCAGATGTAGCCGTGTGTGTGTGGTCATGAGTGTGGGTATGAGTGTGTGTGTGTGTGTGTTTGTGTGTGTGCGTGCCCAGATGTAGCTGTGTCCACGCACGTTTAGTTAAGACTTAACTGATCACAAGACTGTCATGTGATGGCCAGATGTAGCCGTGTGTGTGTGGTCGTGTGTGTGTGTGTGTGTGTGTGTGTGTGTGTGTGTGTGTGTGTGTGTGTGTGTGCGGGCCCAGATGTAGCCGTGTGTGTGTGCACGTTTAGTTAAGACTTAACTGATCAGAGGACTGTCATGTGATGGTCAGTGAATCAGTGTGGTGCAGAGGGAACAGCATTTCAACATACCTGCTGTTGATGATTCGTTAGTCACCACATACACCCACAACAACAACAGCAGCAATAACAACAGCAACAGTTACAACTCAACAACAACAACAACAACAGTTACAATCAGCGCTGAGGACCTGACAGGCATCTCTTTATGGGTCTGGATGGATGCTGGTGCCAGTAGATCTTCTGTAGAGAAAGGAGAGCGTCCCTCTCTACCTTCAAGAAGCTTTTGAAGACCCAACTCTTCAGAGAGCACCTCCCCTCCTAACTGGCACCTTGACTAGCGCTTAACTTGCACTTCAGCAGTTACATTCCTGCACTTCTTTTTCCTTTCTAGGTCGTTTTTCTAATTCTTATGTAAAGTAGTATTTATTGTTACACCATGTTTTTTATTGCTCTTAGCTTGACTGTTCTCTCCCTTGTACGTCGCTTTGGACAAAAGCGTCTGCTAAATGACTAAATGTAAATGTAGAGGAAAGCAAGCAAGTTCTCTTGGCAGGTCTCTGTAGTTCTTCTGTCTTTGGGTACGGAGTGCTTCTGAGAATAATGACATTTATAAAATTGGGCAAAATCACAAACACCCTATCAGTTCTCATCAGTTATTTCCATGTTAAATGAAAGTATTTAATGAACCCTTTTATAAAAGGGTTTATATGCATTAGTTGGTGCTTTATATATTGTAAGGGGTTTATATGCATTAGTTGGTGCTTTATATATTGTAAGGGGTTTATATGCATTAGTTTGCACTCGCACTGTAGATCTGGGTGAAATGATTCTAAGGTACAGGTCAGTACTCAGTTGTCGTTACTAGGGTGACCAGATCCAAACACACCAAATGTGGGACGAGTAACGAAATGGCCATGTAGAGCGAATGAAAAAAATTCTAATTCTAATTCTTTAACTAGTGCAATGTGGTCCATCAATGATCAGTCATTTATAGGCATTTTTATGCTATTACTTATTATGATTATTATTATTATTTTAATGTGGGTTTATAAGTGTGTGTGTGAGGTGAGTGTGTGTGTGAGGTGAGTGTGTATGTGAGGTGTGTGGGTTTATAAGTGTGTGTGAGGTGAGTGTGTGTGTGAGGTGTGTGGGTTTATAAGTGTGCGTGAGGTGAGTGTGTGCCTGTCACCCCCCCGCGCCAGACGAGAGGTGTCGGGTGCAGAGGTGTGTTTGATCGCCGCCTCATATGATCACACCAGCTGTGAAATTCTGCACGCCACGCCGTGGAGCAGTGAGAGTGTGTGTGTGTGTGTGTGCTGGAGCGCTGGTGTTTTAAGCAGTGTAGACGCGATGATAGTGTATGAAGTGAACTGTGTATTCATGCTCAGTCTTCCTTACTGTTATGGACACACACACACACACACACACACACACACACTTGCCTATTCTGGAGTGTAAGTGGGTGTATTTGTCCATGGTGTTCAATACATTATTTATCAAAACGCCAGTTTGGAGAGTAAGGGACAATATGGTGTCCGCCAATCATTGTTGAGAAATAAATCTCAGCAGGATGAAGAGGACCCTCACACACAGCAGTGCGGAGAGTTTGTCACATCTGAGAGCGCATGGTCTGTATGTACTGCGTGTCACTAGATGTGTGTGTGATCATGGCCTGTATAGTACATAGATGTCACTAGATGTGTGTGATCATGTTGATGTGCATCTGAGCGTGCCACATGATCTACGGCTTTTCATGGCTACCCTCAAAGGTGTCTGTATCTTAGCTACATGTTTGTATCAAGTCACCCCCTGTCGTATGACACACACACACATACACACACACACAAACGCGCGCACACACACACAGGTCACCCCCTGTCGTATGACACACACACACACACACACACACACACACACACACACACACACACACACACACACACACACGCGCGCGCAAACACACAAGTCACCCCCTGTCGTATGATTCTCAGGTGTTGTAGGCTAAACCAAACAAAACAAACAAAGGCTTTCATTAAGTAAACAGAGAGTGGAAGGTGTGTGTGTGTGTGTGTGTGTGTGTGTGTGTGTGTGTGTGTGTGTGTGTGTGTGTGTGTGTGTGTGTGTGTGTGTGTGTGTTTATGTGCACAGGTTTATGAGCTTGTGGAGAGCACAGATATATAAGCAGTCGGGAATATATATTTTGTGTGGTTTTGCTGCTACGTCAGTAAAAATTGTTCTCCATTTCTGTGTGTTTAAATAAATCAATATAAATGAAACAGACAGTTTACCTCCTGTTTTGTATTTTGATGTGGATTAATTAATAGACTATAAGAGTTAATCCCAGCTGTAACCCATTGGATTAAAAGGTTGATCCTTTGCTTCAAATCTGCCTTCACTTGTTTACGGTTTCTGGCAGTTGGTCATTCTGATTAATATATGGGTATATGACTATTGTTAGCAGCATAACAACATTAGTTAATTGCTAAAGATATAATAATCAGTAATAGTTTGTGTCATGGTGACAAAGTTGACCATTTGTGGTCACTGTGGAAAGTGTATTCCTAGTATAAAGAGAGAGAGGTTAGTCTATGTAGTCATGTACTATGACCAGGACATGGGGTTAGTGTGTGTGTGTGTGTGTGTGTGTGTGTGTGTGTGTGTGTGTGTGTGTGTGTGTGTGTGTGTGTGTGTGTGTGTGTGTGTGTGTGTGTGTGTGTGTGTGTGTGTGTCAGTTGACTATGCACACAGAGTTAGATTAGTCACATTTACCTCAGACTAAAGAGGAGACTATTTTAAACCGGGACAGAAATACAGCCCTTGCGTGTGTGTGTGTGTTGCCCACGGAGACATGCTATATTTATTCTCACGACCTAAACACACCCCCTGAAGACTTCCAAATCAGGCTGTGTCTCACACACACACACACACACACACACACACACACACACACACACACACACACACACACACACACACACACACACACATAGACAGTTCTGGTGTATTTTAGGTCATTAAGTTAGAGGAAGAAAAAAAGAAAGACATTTGATAAGAAAGAACAGGGGCCTGAGTTGTTTTAAAAATGTTTGCTAATTTGTGTGTGTGTGTGTGTGTGTGTGTGTGTGTGATCAGGTATGTCGGAGAAAGAGAAGCAGGTTGTGAGTAAGCTGAAGGAAGTGGTCGCCCAGCAGAAGAATGAGATCCAGGCCAAGGAACACGAGCTCACACTGAAGAGTGAAGACTTGGAGGCAGTAAGGAAGCCAGAACACACACAAGCACACAAAAAGCACACCTACACACACACACACACACACACACACACACACACACACACACACAAAAAGCACACCTACACACACACACACACACTCACACACCTGCACACAAAAAGCATACCTACACACACCTACACACACAAGCACACACACCTACACACACACACACAAGCACACACCTCACACACACACACACACACAGTCATACCCACACACACACACTCATACCCTCTCACACACACACACATACCCACACACACACACACACACACACACACACACACACACACACACACACACACACTCATCCCTATTCTCAGCTTCAGCTGCAGCTGCACAGGCTGATGCGGATGAACCAGGAGCTGCGGCGGCGCGTGGGGCTGGTGGAGGCCCAGGGCAAGGAGGTGATCCAGCAGCGGGCCGAACTGGAGGCGCTGGCCCAGGTGCAGCAGCAGGAGCTGGGGGAGGTGCGGCAGGAGCTGGGGGAGGTGCGGCAGGAGCTGGCCCACCTCAGGGAGGACCACCGCAGGAGGGAGGACCACCAGGAGGGGGCGCCACTGACCACGCCTACTCCCCCTCGGCCACGGATGAGACGCAGGGCTCAGAGGGACAGCACGGGGGAGAAGGCTAAGGTTGGGATGCTGCCATTGTTTGTTTGTTTGTTTGTTTGTTTGTCTGTGTTTGTGTTTTTGTCTGTTGTTCTCTTTCTGTGGGTGTACTGGGAGAGCTGGCAGAGCATCTGAATGTTTGGAAAGCCAGTAAATGCCGTGTGTGTGTGTGTGTGTGTGTGTTCATGTGTGTGTGTGTGTGTGTTTATGTGTGGGGGCACCGAATCTCTCAAGCCAGTTGTTTTGTTTGTGTGCAGACGCAACCGCAGCTCTCCGCAGCAGCTGCGGGAGCATGCCCAGTAGAGGCCTCGCTGTGGGCGGAGTGTGGGATGGATCAGGACTTCCTGCAATGCTGCGTCCCGGAGGAGAGCCCCGCCCACCCGTCTGTCTCTCACAGCACAGACTCCTCCCCCTCCCCCTCACCCACACAGAACCCCAACCCTGACATTGAGGATGAGGAGGTGTCTGGGCTGCTCTGGGTAAACAACCATCTCTCAGACCTGTGTGTGTGTGTGTGTGTGTGTGTGTGTCTGTGTGTGTGTGTGTGTGTCTGTGTGTGTGTCTGTGTCTGTGTCTGTGTGTGTGTGTGTGTGTGCTTGTGTGTGTGTGTGTGTGTGTGTGTTTGTCTCTGTCTGCATGTTTGCATGCCGATGGCTGGGGTCATCTCCAGGTCACCTTCCTTCAGCTTCCCATTCTCTGTCTCCATGCTCGTTTGTTTCCTGAACTAGACCATGAACAACTACAACAGCTATGTTCCTCTTTATCTGATATAGAATGGATGTTTGGTCATGGGATGTGTGTGTGTGTGTGTGTGTGTGTGTGTGTGTTCTGGTGGTTCGACTGTGTGTGTGTGTGTGTGTGTGTGTGTGTGTTCTGGTGGTTCGACTGTGTGTGTGTGTGTGTGTTCTGGTGGTTCGACTGTGTCTGTGTGTGTGTGTGTGTGTGTGTGTGTGTGTGTGTGTGTGTGTGTGTGTGTTCTGGTGGTTCCCACAGTTAGCTTCCCCCTGGCCCCCTGGCCCCATGTTTGAGGGCCTTTTCATCTGTAAATAATTCCTAAACAGCATTACTACCCGCTGTCTTAATGTGATTACGCAAATAGTTTAAGGCCACTGCAGTAGTCAGGCTAACGCCGGTGCCTCCATAGGTGCTAGTCAAGGACCAATGAGTTCATGACTCAGCACTTAGCCTCATTAAGCATCAGTACACCTCAGCCCTTAGCATGAGTCAGCACTTAGCTTCATTAAGCATCAGAACACCTCAGTCATGACTCAGCACTTTAGCCTCATTAAGCATCAGTACACCTCAGCCCTTAGCATGAGTCAGCACTTAGCTTCATTAAGCATCAGTACACCTCAGCCATGACTCAGCACTTAGCTTCATTAAGCATCAGTACACCTCAGTCATGAGTCATGAGTCAGCACTTTAGCTTCATTAAGCATCAGTACACCTCAGTCATGACTCAGCACTTAGCTTCATTAAGCATCAGTACACCTCAGCCCTTAGCATGAGTCAGCACTTAGCTTCATTAAGCATCAGTACACCTCAGTCATGAGTCATGATCCAGCACTTAGCTTCATTAAGCATCAGTACACCTCAGTCATGACTCAGCACTTAGCTTCATTAAGCATCAGTACACGTCAGTCATCAATCAAGTCAATCTTATATAGCGCTTCTCTAAATACCCGAAGTCGCTTTACAGAGTCCAGAGTCCAGTAGTCATTCATACACAGTCATACCGGTGGTGGGAAGCTACATCAGTAGCCACAGCTGCCCTGGGGCAGACTGACAGAAGCGTGGCTGCCAATCAGCGCCTACGGCCCCTCCGACCACCACCAACATTCATTCATATTCATACGATGCAATGCAATCAGTACACCTCAGCCCTTAGCATGAGTCAGCACTTAGCTTCATTAAGCATCAGTACACCTCAGTCATGAGTCAGCACTTTAGCTTCATTAAGCATCAGTACACCTCAGCCCTTAGCATGAGTCAGCACTTTAGCCTCATTAAGCATCAGTACACCTCAGCCCTTAGCATGAGTCAGCACTTAGCTTCATTAAGCATCAGAACACCTCAGCCATGACTCAGCACTTTAGCTTCATTAAGCATCAGTACACCTCAGTCATGAGTCAGCACTTTAGCTTCATTAAGCATCAGTACACCTCAGCCCTTAGCATGAGTCAGCACTTTAGCCTCATTAAGCATCAGTACACCTCAGCCCTTAGCATGAGTCAGCACTTAGCTTCATTAAGCATCAGTACACCTCAGCCATGAGTCAGCACTTAGCTTCATTAAGCATCAGTACACCTCAGCCCTTAGCATGAGTCAGCACTTAGCTTCATTAAGCATCAGAACACCTCAGTCATGACTCAGCACTTTAGCCTCATTAAGCATCAGTACACCTCAGCCCTTAGCATGAGTCAGCACTTAGCTTCATTAAGCATCAGAACACCTCAGTCATGACTCAGCACTTTAGCTTCATTAAGCATCAGAACACCTCAGTCATGACTCAGCACTTTAGCTTCATTAAGCATCAGAACACCTCAGTCATGACTCAGCACTTTAGCCTCATTAAGCATCAGTACACCTCAGCCCTTAGCATGAGTCAGCACTTAGCTTCATTAAGCATCAGTACACCTCAGTCATGACTCAGCACTTAGCTTCATTAAGCATCAGTACACCTCAGTCATGAGTCATGAGTCAGCACTTTAGCTTCATTAAGCATCAGTACACCTCAATCATGAGTCAGCACTTAGCACTTAGCTTCATTAAGCATCAGTACACCTCAGTCAGACTGTGGCTTGTAGGAGATTGTTCAAAGCCTCAGTCAGAGGTTAGACTATCGGTAGAAAAATTGAATTACGGGCCTTTGTTTTGAAGTAAAGGCTTGTAGTGGCATTCAGTGACAGTTGTGTTTTTTTGGGGGGGGGCGGGGATTAACACCAGGAGGCGTTGCGAGAGGAGGAGCCAGAGGCCGACGTCGAGCAGGAAGGGGAGGGGCCTGATGCCGAGGTCGAGCAGGAAGGGGAGGGGCGTGGCAGCGCAGAGCAGAGGGAGGCCAACCCGCCCCGCTTCACCCTTCAGGACCTGCAGGAGGTGCTGCAGGAGAGGAACGAGCTCAAGACCCAGGTGTTCACGCTGCAGGAGGAGCTGGCCTATTACAAGAGGTGCACACACACACACACCTCAGGGTTTAACTTTAACTTTAACACATCACACACACCTCCGGGTTGAACTTCTGACACACACACACACACAAACCCACTAGAGGGTACACACATGCGCACATGCTCCCGAACACTCACAGTGATGCAAGTTCATACACATCTATGTGCACTTAGAGACACACATACTCAGAGAAACACATCTATGTGCACTTACAGACACACATACTCAGAGAAACACATCTATGTGCACTTACAGACACACATGTTCATACACATCTATGTGCACTTAGAGACACACATGCTCGTACACATCTATGTGCACTTAGAGACACACATACTCGTACACATCTATGTGCACTTACAGACACACATGTTCATACACATCTATGTGCACTTAGAGACACACATACTCGTACACATCTATATACACTTACAGACACACATACTCATAGAAACACATCTATGTGCACTTAGAGACACACATACTCAGAGACACACATCTATGTGCACTTAGAGACACACATACTCATACACATCTATGTGCACTTACAGACACACATGCTCAGAGAAACACATCTATATACACTTACAGACACACATACTCAGAGACACACATCTATGTGCACTTACAGACACACATGCTCGTACACATCTATGTGCACTTACAGACACACATCTACAGTATGTGCCCTTAGAGACACACATGCTCGTACACATTCTTCACGGAAGTGAAATAACTCTCTTTCTCCCGTCAGTGAGGAAGAGGAGGAGGCCTTCATCCCCATATATCCCATCATGCCCTTGCCACCCTTGCCACCCTTGCCACGCTCCCCGCCCAACGAGCAGTCGGAGTCTGGGATCAAACGCCTGTAAGCTCCCTGCCTCTGATCACCGTTCATTTGATCATCTGCACTTTACGTTAGAGGGACTTTACAACTGAAGGCTCTATCTTAACACCAGTCACTAATCCCTAATAAAGCAATCATTGTTGAACTGTTACTTGCAGTTTAGAGAGCCTTCTGCACTGAAAGTGATCCTGAAGAGTTGCATTGATGAAGGTAGACATCAATCTGCTCATAGTGGGGATTGATGAAGGTAGACATCAATCTGCTCATAGTGGGGATTGATGAAGGTAGACATCAATCTGCTCATAGTGGGGATTGATGAAGGTAGACATCAATCTGCTCATAGTGGGGATTGATGAAGGTAGACATCAATCTGCTCATAGTGGGGATTGATGAAGGTAGACATCAATCTGCTCATAGTGGGGATTGATGAAGGTAGACATCAATCTGCTCATAGTGGGGATTGATGAAGGTAGACATCAATCTGCTCATAGTGGGGATTTTTCACTTGGACTGAGGTGTATCAGCCCAGTTTGTGTTTGGAAGAGGAACAAGGTGAACAACAGAATGGAAATGGACTTTTGCACATACATATTCACACAAGACTCTGTCCGTAAATAAACTTGAACATAGAGCATTAGTGCAGTACTATATATATACAGCTGTGCTTGTAAATCGTGTGATAAATTACAGCCATACTGAGATTAGAAACACATTCAATCTGGTGTCACGCCCTCATGTGAAGAATCCCTCCAGTAGTGTTGTTCACATGCAAGTGGCAGATTCATTCACTCAAAGCTCACCAAACCAGATATTCCACTTGTGTTAACTCTGTTCTGCTCTGGCCTTCTCTTCCACGTCCTGCTCTTGATGTTGTTCCTCTCTGTGATCTCTCCCCCGCCCCCCCGCCCCCCGTCCCCCCTTCTCTTCAGGATATTTACGGCGGTCATGCCAATGGTGGCTGCTGGCTTAATCAGTGATGACCCCACACTGCTGCCAATCAGGAGGCTCATCTCATTTGTATGACCTTTTAACCTCTGTTTGACCTCAAAATACTATTTGTAGTTGCTGCCCTTAACTGAATGCGACGCTTTTGAAGGAAACACTATTACAGAACAGCATTGCTGAAACGTTTTAAGCCTAATTGTTAAATCAGTGGTTATTATATGCTAATAGGGGAACTACTGCGCGGTCAAATTTAATAGGGATTAGGGGAGCAACTGTCTCCATTTTGTAGTTTCTTAAAATGTATTTTGTGAAATTTAAGAGATGCCCTGCTGAGGTAAACAGAAATGCATTTTGGTTGTGTGTTAACTAATGGGTCATGGACGTGAGAGTGTTTGATTGTGTTTAAGCACCCAGCACTCCATAAATACATACAGTATATTATCGATTTGTCATATAATCCAGTTTGAGAGCATGTTCAGCTATCAGACCTAGACATCTGGTGCCACAACAGCAAGGGCGAGACTGTATTCTTTCAAGTGATCAGTAACCGTCCTAAGTTATCTATGATATTCAGATGTATTCTGGACCTAATTATGTTGTGCAGATGATTCAACTTGACTTTTTAACCTCCAGGTTTAGAGTCTAAAAATCTCCTGGCGCAAGAGATGAACTTTACCAATTTGGAGCGAAGTCTACCAATCAAGGAGGAGGTGCTAGAAGATCGTGAGAACCACAAGAACGTCACACATGCACTTCAAAGGGGAGGAGATGCCTTTATCCGTAGAGACACAGGATGTTAATGTCTTCCTTGATTATAGACTACTTTAGGTGTGATTCCATCCCCCTTTCCAAAATCAATGAGCTTTCTTAACACAAGCTTTGCTACGGCAAGTTATTTGACCCTGGCTAATTCAGTTTATTTATTTCATTGTTTGTTTTTGTTTTATTTTAAATCTAATGCATCACCACAGGAGGAACATGCCGGGTGGGTGGCAGTCTAGACAAGCACTAACTAATTGTGAACTGGAGTGTACTGTACATACATGGTCATCAGCTGCTGGGCCCCTAATCCCCACTGTATAGGTTCAGCTGCCAATGGGAGGTTGGGGAATGTGACATATGGGTTTTTATGTGTATTATTAAATGTATTTTTCAAATGTACTTTGCCACCAGCACATATGCAATTGCACTGACAGAGAGCGTACATTGGCTAGTTAAACTCGAAAAGATTGTGGAATTCAAGTTGAGGCCGTAGGAGGGAAAGTTCACGTGGAGAGGGAGTCCATGATTATTACCGCATGAAGACCTGCTGAGGAAGACCTGCTGAGGAAGACCTTGAGACCAAAAACATACACTATAGTCTATATCATACTCTATAGCAGTGGTTCTCAAACTAGGGGTCGGGACCCCAAGTGGGGTCGCCAAACGTTTTTTGGGGGTCGCGAAATGATCTTGCTGCCCTGTGCATCAACATATTAGGCTTTGACATGCTGTATAGTCTATCAGAAATGGTGTTTTCTATATCAGGGTGGATAATGAAAACTAATATTGTCTCAGCAAGCAGTCTCATCATTCAAGATGAAACTGAATTTAGACCTATAATATCCTGTCAAAATGTGGGGGGTCGCGAGACTTGGCAAATGGATTTTATGGGGTGCCCGGACAAAACGTTTGAGAACCACTGCTCTATAGCCTATACCATGGTGCTTATTTGTGATTTTGATAAACATCGTTTATGCCTTAAGCGGGGAGGATTGCAAGCTGTGGTTGTTGCTAATTGTGTTTGCTGGCTGGTTTGGGCTGGAGACTTGGCCCATGTCTGTCTGACTTGCACACCAGCGCCTAATTGTACCCTGGTGATGAGGTGGGGATTTGTTGAAAGCTTGCACTTGATTATGAACTCACACCTCTGTTGGGACTGCCTGAAGATTTCCATCTCTCCCCTCTTCACTTAAATATTTAGATTTACATGTAGTCATTTAGCAGACGCTTTTATCCAAAGCGACTTACAAGGATGTATACACATTTTTACATTTACACTGATGGCACACTGCACATCAGGAGCAATTAGGGGTTCAGTGTCTTGCTCAAGGACGCTTCGACAGGGAATATCTATAGAGTTTCGTAATAAAATATGAGCCTACTGATCCATGGGCTGAGTTCAGTTTAAAATGAGTCTGTAGTGTATATATGTCACACCTTTGTAACCTCAAGGATGAGTCACAGGAGGTCGGGACACATTTAATGATTTATTTTCTGTGAACAGACGCAACGATGCCATTGGTCAAAGGGCAGTAGTGGTCACACCAGTCTCCACTAGCCATGCCTATGAATGACACAGGTGTGGAGCATGGGTGATGCTACCAGTCAGGTCATAGGTCAACTGATATTTAGAAATGTTATTTTTTTATTTGTCAAGGTTAGGAGTCAGTCGTACTCATTATGCTAAGAAGTGTTATTCTTGTCACGTCTTAAGTGATGAACAGGGCAGAAAATAAACATTTGAACAATTTGACAATCAATAAAACATCGATTTTCAAATAAACTCTTTGTTGCTGTCTTTATCCATGGTTTGGTACATGAAAGCTTCTCAATACAGATTGGGAGAATGGACATTCAATTAAGTGCAATTGGTAGTGGAAAATGTAGGCCAATATGCTAATATAGAATAGAATGTATTTGTCATTTTGCATTAGTTACACAACAAAATGTGTTCGTTAATAATATAAGACACTACCACAATATCATGTGACAAAACCACTTTATACAGTCCAGGTCTGCGGGATTACTCTACCCAGGTTAGTTATTGGCTAATAAAACCTCAAAACCTCTGTTCTTGAAGTGAGAGCACTTGTGTGTGTGGCCATCACAATTTAAACGGAATCGCGCTTTCTAACTTAATGCGAATAATGGCTTGTGTCCACACTGTTTCTACAAGATGTTCCTCTGCTGTGCAATATTTCTGATTTGGTGACACGTCGGTGGAGTGGAGAAGTTGATAAAACCCCGACAAACATCACGTGCTCCTTCAGTTTATTCGCATGGCTTCACCTGTCGCTAAGGCAACCCTGATATGTGGGTGTAACGCTGATTGGACAGTCACCAGTAACTGCCAGCTCATTGGCTGCTTCATATGCCATTCAAGTTGACAGACGGAAGGCAGTCAGTGTGCAATAAAGAAGAAGGAAGTTCCTAATTAAGTGCCCGGTTGGCGAAACTCTTGCACTTTTTTCTGTCCCATTTACCGTAAACCTCAAGGAAATGTCGGTGACCCGAAACAACTTTTAAAACTTTGTATAACTTTAGTCTACACGTTATCCACAGTCATGGATGCACCGCGAGACTCTTCGCCTGCTATGGCTTTCGAAAAGGACGCGTTGCAGCTCACAGTTGAAGATGTTTATGACATTTCTTACGTGATCGGGAGAGATTTGTTAAAAATTAGCAAGGCCGGTGCACAGGTTTCTGACCTACAATTCCGAATTGTCCGCGTTTTGGAGATGTTTGAGGTGCTGGTCAACAAGTACAACCTGTCTGTGGAGGAGTTGAAAATGGAAAGAGACAACCTGAAACGAGAACTGGACCGGGTGGTGGGGGAAAAATCCGCTGAACAGGGCTCAGTGAGTATTCGGTGTTTATGTCATATCCTATCGGTGAGTAACTTGGCAGGCCTGGACTCGCATAGCATAGAGAGTGACAGACGGGCGGGTAACGTTAACCGATCCTCTAGAATTTGTTTTTCTTTTAGTTAAACGGGTCCTTCGGAATTTGTCGTGCATGATCTCCGCGATTTTCTTTTCACAGAGCGTCCTTCGTCATCCAGCATTAGTCAGTGACACAGGAGCGAATGATCAGTGACTGCTGTTCTGCTCTGTCAGTAAAAACTGATCCCAGACCGCCGCTGTCTCATCATAAGGGCCAGGCCAGGTGGAGATCCACGGCCGGGAGTCTGCTGCCAGGAGATGCTATGCCATACGTGTCTAGTAGTAACGCGGTAGTGCACACGTAGACTCCGATTTATACCAAGTTAAAGTAGGGAAGATTGAGTCAAGTCAAGACTATTCTGAGCATTCACCCTGTTTGGTTTTCTGGGGCAGTGGGATCATGGAACAGCATTTTCCATTAGGGTGTAATAACTCTGTCTCTGCAGGCGTCTCTGACCCACTATGGCCCGAATTCTACCACAGATCCACCGTGGTCCATCATCAGTAGTTGCTAGTTACATTTACATTTACATTTACATTTAGTCATTTAGCAGATGCTTTTGTCCAAAGCGACGTACAAGGGAGAGAACAGTCAAGCTAAGAGCAATAAAAAAACATGGTGT
The DNA here is from genome assembly GCF_900700415.2 of Clupea harengus. Classification (NCBI taxonomy): domain Eukaryota; kingdom Metazoa; phylum Chordata; class Actinopteri; order Clupeiformes; family Clupeidae; genus Clupea; species Clupea harengus. Next base: position 30,059,534 of record NC_045158.1, on the reverse strand, counting down.
AACAATAAATACTACTTTACATAAGAATTAGAAAAAAAACGACCTAGAAAGGAAAAAGAAGTGCAGGAATGTAACTGCTGAAGTGCAAGTTAAGCGCTAGTCAAGGTGCCAGTTAGGAAGGTTACAGATGCTGTGTGTGTTTTCCTCCTGTAGACTCTGGGACCTGACAAGATGGTGGTGGACCTGAAGGACCCCAACCGCCCTCGCTTCACCATGCAGGAACTCAAAGAGGTGCTGCAGGAGAGGAACCAACTTAAGGCCCATCTGCTCATCGCTCAGGAGGAACTACAGCTATACAAGAGGTTCGAGACACACACACACACACACACTCTCACACACACACACACTCACACACACACACACACACACACACACACACACACACACACACACACACACACACACACACACACACACACACACACACACACACACACACACACACTAAACTCTAAACTCTAGAGATGCCAAAACTCCAAGAGGTATTACACATGTTCATACATAAAAGATGTCAAGATATGGGGTTCCATATATATAATATATATATCCCACATTACTCAACATTCTACAATTATTTTCAGGGTGGAAAATGTATTTGGAAGTAATGTAGTAAACTGTACACGTTACACAATTAGCTATAATATGCAAATACAAGACATGCTGTCTAGTTATTCTAGTTTCACAAATAAATCTGATTAAACCTCCTAATCTCAGATTATTTTATAATCTGTCACTGCATTGTACTCTGCATTGTCCTGTTTATCCGCAGTGGTCTTCTCACCGGCCCTCACCAGTCATCAGAGTCCGCCATGGTGGAGGTGGAGCTGGAGCCTGCCATCATCCCCGTCATCTCCCCACAGATCACCACCATCACAGAGGAGGACGAGAGCAAGGACGAGCCCAAGGACGAGTTTAAAGAAGAGAAGACCACCATCCGAAAACTGTGAGTCACTTGGCCTGACCAGTGGGCGGAGGGGGGGAGGGAAACTGAATGAATGGGAGAGAAGGGATGAGTGTCAGTGTTAGTGTTAGTGTTCCTCTGGGAGAGAAGAGAGAAGAGATGAGTGTTAGTGTTAGTGTTAGTGTTCCTCTGGGAGAGAAGAGAGAAGAGATGAGTGTTAGTGTCAGTGTTAGTGTTAGTGTTCCTCTGAGGGAGAAGGGATGAGTGTTAGTGTTAGTGTTAGTGTTCCGCTGGGAGAGAAGAGATGAGTGTTAGTGTTAGTGTTAGTGTTCCTCTGGGAGAGAAGAGAGAAGAGATGAGTGTTAGTGTCAGTGTTAGTGTTAGTGTTCCTCTGAGGGAGAAGGGATGAGTGTTAGTGTTAGTGTTAGTGTTCCGCTGGGAGAGAAGAGATGAGTGTTAGTGTTAGTGTTAGTGTTCCGCAGGGAGAGAAGAGAGAAGGGATGAGTGTCAGTGTTAGTGTCAGTGTTAGTGTTAGTGTTCCTCTGGGAGAGAAGAGAGAAGAGATGAGTGTCAGTGTTAGTGTTAGTGTTCCTCTGGGAGAGAAGAGAGAAGGGATGAGTGTTAGTGTTAGTGTTCCTCAGGGAGAGAAGAGATGAGTGTCAGTGTTAGTGTTAGTGTTCCACAGGGAGAGAAGAGATGAGTGTCAGTGTTAGTGTTAGTGTTCCTCTGAGGGAGAAGGGATGAGTGTTAGTGTTAGTGTTCCTCAGGGAGAGAAGAGATGAGTGTTAGTGTTAGTGTTAGTGTTCCTCTGAGAGAGAAGAGATGAGTGTCAGTGTTAGTGTTAGTGTTAGTGTTCCTCTGAGAGAGAAGAGATGAGTGTCAGTGTTAGTGTTAGTGTTAGTGTTCCGCTGGGAGAGAAGAGATGAGTGTCAGTGTTAGTGTTAGTGTTCCACAGGGAGAGAAGAGAGAAGAGATGAGTGTTAGTGTTAGTGTTCCTCTGGGAGAGAAGGGATGAGTGTCAGTGTCAGTGTTAGTGTTCCTCTCAGGGAGAAGGGATGAGTGTTAGTGTTAGTGTTCCTCTCAGGGAGAAGGGATGAGTGTCAGTGTCAGTGTCAGTGTTCCGCTGAAAGTCTTTCATTCAGAATTGTGGCCTCATGTGTGGTTCCATTCATCATTTTTTGTGGTGGTGTGAAATAGCCTAAGGTAATGGAGACACACACACACATAGACAGACACACACACACATAAACAGACACACAGACACACATAGACAGACACACACACAGCTCTCTACCCGTACAGGTCTCTGTGTGTAGGAGGCCGTTTTTGGAGTTCCAGAGGTATGGTGGTCTTACGGCAGTAAACACTCCGTCTCTGACCTATTACTCAATAGGTGTGTGTGTGTGTGTGTGTGTGTGTGTGTGTGT
>NC_045158.1:30032206-30052206 GCF_900700415.2 Clupea harengus | reverse complement strand
AAATGAAAACCAGTCTGTCGTGGCAACTGTGTGACCACGGAGTAACGGAGTCGTAGAAGTATATTTCGGCCTTTACTCGCAAAAGGCTTCTAGTTCGGTGACATTTTTGGGCGGTCTTGCATGCGCTGCTCTTTAGAGGTCTATCCACAGCTTTGCGATGATGTTTAGGTCGGGGGACTGTAAAGGCCTTAGCAGAACCTTCATGCACCTCCAGTCCATTGTGGATTTAGAGGTGTTTTTAGTCATTATCCTGTTTGTAGAAGCCCTCCTCTTTTCATTTTCAGCTTTACAGACGGTATGATATTTTCTTCCAGAATATACGTAATTAATTAAACTAATTAATAACTATATAATAACTAATTCCTCCCTCAACCAGTGAAAGGTTCCCCGTGCAACACAAGCCCAAAGCACGATCGATCCACCATTGTGCTTAGCAGTTGGAGAGAGATTTTCATGAAACTGTGCACCATTGTCTCCAAACATACCTATGCTCAATGTGGTCATAATGTTCCATTGTGACTTCATCAGGCCACAGGACTCGTTTCCAAAAATGCATCAAGCTGGATTAATGTTCCTTGGCAAACTTATGACACTGAATTTTGTGCTGAGGACGAAAAGGCATGGTTTTTTTATTTGCCTTTCTAGAAATCCTACGAGCAGTTCTCTCTCAAAGTTTGGTCTTCCCGACCTCAACTTGATCTCCACCATTCCTGTTAACTGCCATTTTGTAATTACAGTATGAACTGAGAAAACGGCACCCTGAAAGCACTTTGCCATCTTCTTATAAAGGGTTTCCTGTTTTGGAAGCATCACTTATTCGAATGTTCAGAGCGCTAGGCAGATGCTTAGAGGAGCCCATGGCTGCTGATTGTTGGGACAAGGCTGGAGGAGTCGGAGTATTTAGAAAGCTTTGACATTTGCATCACCTGGCCTTTCCTTACTATGATTGTGAACAAGCATTAGCCCCAACAAGCTAATTAAGGTCGAACCTTTGGTCAAAGTTATCGGAGAGCTCAAATCTCTTGGGGTGCCCAAACCTTTGCATGATACTGCTCATGTTTTTCACTCCAAAATTGTACAAAACAAAAAGACAAATACACTAATCTTGCTTGAAACGTTCTTTTTACATGTTGGAGATGAATTCATCTTCTACTCACATTAACAGAAAGTGTGACCAGGGGTACCCACCCTTTAGCATGTGACTAAACTCACAGCACAAGGCCTCTTTAGACGCCACTGAGTGAGGTCACTTTCCTAAGCAGTATTTTAAGTGTTCACCTTTAACCAGAACTAGCCTTTTCTACATTGCTTTGGATAAAAGTGTGTGTCTGCTAAATGACTAAATGTAAACTATGCATAATCCCTAGACTGGGACTTGGGCACAAAAAAACAAAACAAGTCTGTTATGGTCCTAAATGTCTTGATCTTTACTTGTTTACCAGAGGGATGGTGTGTGTCTGTGTGTGTGTGTGTCTGTGTGGGTGTGCCTGGGTGGGTGTGCCTGGGTGGGTGTGCCTGGGTGTGTCTGAAGGTCTGGCTTAATCAGTTGTATGTAATCATCACTAACATCCTATTTTCACATTAGTATGGAAACTAAGAAATCTGTGCAAATTTCATTGGGTTTCTTTTGGGCAAGTTTATGTAAATAAATAGAATCTAGCCAATATATAAAAAGAAACTTATTTTGAGAAGCTTCTATAGAGTTGTATTTTATTTACAGTAACAAAAAGCACAGTAGCATTGTATCCATCGTTGAAGTATAATACACTAGAACATAACACAAGACTGTATTGTATTGGAGTTAAGGATTTCTGTACAATTCCAAGCCTTAGCACTAGGATTCTTTACCACTATGAACACTCTGTTTGCCTGTAACATTTTCAATACAATTTATATGAATCTCTGGTTTTAAGAAAACAATAAACACTAAGTGTTGCTACATTTGATGTTAAAATTGAATTTTAAAAAGAGTACTTTGTCTCATGTCCCCTGTCAGAGGTAGGAATTATTTCATAAAATAAAACACATCACAACCAAGCTGCTGATTCTCTTGCTGCAACTGGACTTGTACACTAGAAAATCATTTTTCTTTTTACAAATCTGAATATAAAAAGGCCAGTATATACAATTGGATGAGAGCGCAGTGCGCACACACACACACGCGTCTAAAAATTCAGCATAAGGGAGGTCACATTTTTAGTGGACCTAGCAATCAGTCAGCCAATCAGAACTACTACATGGCGTGGCGAGACTAGGTTACCTGTAAAGCCAACCACTGCCCAAGCATGCAGTCCTCGTCCAGAAGGAACATAGCACCACCAAACCACCAGCACCCATTCCAACATCACAGACAAACTACAACTATTTAAAAACTAACCTTTGGCCTCGTGGGGCTAAAAGATGAGGTCACGGTTTGACACTACTGTTACTGTCCACCAATGTGGTTTGACCCTTGAACTTGTCTCCCTCCTCCCCCCTGAAGATGATACTGATGTGTCCAGAGGATGGAGGTAATGTCTAGGGTCGGGGTCAGGGGTCAGTACTTGAGCCAGGGGTGTGCAGCGAGGGCGTCTCGACTGCGGTCCCCGTAATCGTACAGCAGCTCTTCTCCAGGCTTGATGTTCCGCGACGCCACCAGGAAGAGATGCGGGGTGCCTCCGATGCTGTGCAGTTTGGTTTGGCAGTTGCCACTCTTGCTGTGGTTGATCAGGCGACCCAGGCGCTCCGTCTCCATGGTAGCGTCCACACTGAAGGATGGAGAGAAAGGCTCTGAGATGGTGCTCCCCATGTCATCATCACATCACAGCGCATACATATGATCAGCCAAATCACCCCTTGGACTGTCACAGCAAACACTCAACATCACTAATCTGCACACTAGTTTAGGAGGTGAGACGTTAAGCACACCCATGGTCCTCCAAATTAAGCCTTAATTCCTTAAGTCCATGGAGTTAAATGACCGTTATTAATGGAAATTCTCACGTGTGAAAATATTTCCATAGTCTAGAAAAGGTTGTGGGAAAGATAAAAATGACAGTCGCTGTTTTAGAGGGTAGAAACTATATTTGAGTAATGTATACCCTTTGAGGTAAACTGACACCGCTGCAGTTTGATGTAAGCATCATCTAATTCACTGAAAAATATTAAAATAATAAAAATAAAAATAAAATTGTATTATAGCTCACTATTCAGAACACCCCTCGGGTGTGTAGTTACACCAGCTGCTTATAATCCTAATAATAATGCATTTATGAAATTAGCTTTCAACTGATTAGTCCCTTAATAACTGGATTGTTAAATGACTGGCGTAGATTCGATATAAGAGTGGCATTGCGGACCCAACGAAGGCTTGTTATTCATATCTGCAGTACTGTTCTGTTCATAGACCCAAGGGAGCAGGCTTCTATAAGTGTTTGGGGGGTGACTCACCAGTATGTTTTGGTGAGGAACTGGAAGTAATACATGTAGCACCCAGTGGTGGGGTCCTGTGCGTACGTCGCCTCCCTCTCCTTGGCCTCCGCCATCTCCATGAGGTCCCCGTGGTACTCGACCACAAACTGACCCTTCCGGAACTCCTGGCAGGCGAACACGCCCCGCCCCTTCCCCTCCATGTGTCGGACCTATGAAGAGAGAGGCACCACTAACTGTTTTAATGTTTAAAATAATAATACATTTAAATACAAATAATTTTTTTTTTTTTTTTTTTTAAACACCCAGTAGGCCATCATAATCTAAACACAACCATGAACTCATTTCAAATTTATTTTATAATATAAGTATGATGTAGTAGGGAAAAAATCTAATCTTTTTTGACATTTACAGTCCAGGTGGTAAGACGTGCACCCAGCAGTATAATGTATGGGCCAGTTTAACCTATGGCAACTATGAGTCAACAAGATTGCCATCAAAATGCGGACGCATTTGTAAGACAAATACAGTATCAGAATGAGTACACACCCCTGTGCAAGATCACAAAAATGTCAAACGATTCAAACTTGGATAACCTCTCCATAATTGCATTATTTCTAAGGTGACGAGTAGATTTCCTCTTATGGACCATCAAAAACTAAATCAGCAAGACTATATTGAACCATACAGGCCTCAAAGTAGAACCTCAATGCAACGAAATTGAATATTAAAATCTCTCTCTATATATATATATATATATATAAAAATATCGAAGATTAAACTTGGCTAAAGAACACGAAGAGGCCTGATGGATATTGGACACCAAGAGAAATACAAGGATGTGCCTCAATGCTGTTGTTTTAAATGATTCTCTGATTTAATTTTTTTACTTTGTTATTTTATTTATTTATTTTTATACTTAATTTCTGAGTTGTTTAATGTGTTTTTTTTATTTATTTTGTATGTTTTGGTTTGTTTATTTATTGTTCTTCTGTATTATGTAGCCTCAATCAGGGCATTGCTGCAAAAGAGCCCTGTGCTCAGTCAATTCTCCCTGAATAAACAAGGATGATGATAAATGAGTTTGGCTCTGATGGGGTCCAGCTTGTTTGGCTCTGATGGGGTCCAGCTTGTTTGGCCTGAGCCTGGCCCAGGTATGTTACAGCTTCATAAGGATCAAAAGCACACGCAAACGTCAAACAGCAGTTTCTAAAGAAGAAAAAAGTGAAAACTAGGACCTGGCCAAGTATGTTGCCTTACTGGAATCCAGAAGAACACATGTGAGGCATTTAAAAGAGAGAACGGTAGGGCAACAACCCCTCCGGCAAAGAGCAGCTGAAAAAAAATGGTCTCTGAAGCAAAAACACCTCTCCGGAAAATGTGTGCAACACTGGTGTCCTCCATGATGAAGAGGATTGAGTCGGTCATCAAAATTAAACCACCTAAGCATTGAAAAAAAGACAAACTACAAAAAAAAAAAAAAAAACAGTAATGGGAGGTATTGACTTTCATTGCATCGAGTTCCTACTATGGACCCTGGATTTTTAATATAGTAAACCTAAACTCAATCTTTGTTTTTAATTTGAAATAAAAGCAAATACCCTCCTATTCCACTTGAGACTGCAATCGCTGTATAGAATTTTAATTATTTGACATTTCAGTGATTGCACACTCATTGCATTTCACTGTTGTATACAGTCAGACCAATTGAGACCTCATCCACTTGTCAACTTGCATCATAGCGCATTACGGTGCCAGTGCGGTTAGTACGTTTATTTTATTTTATTTATTTATCTCTTGAAAATCTGTGTGTTTTTTTTTTTTTTTTTTTTTTTTTTTACAAGTGTTTGTAACCCCCCCCCCCCTTTTCTTTCCTACTGTGAGGCGCATTGTGTTACTTCCTTGTATGAAATGCGCCGTACAAATAAAGTTTGATTTGATTTGATTTGATTGGCAAGATCATGTGGAATCATGTAGATGTGGTCAACCAACATCTTCCCCAGCCACCACGGCCTGTAACTCGTGCTCACGCATACAAAAAAAGAATGTGTGCATTGCGTGTCTTACCTCCAGTCCTTCCTCCACGTGGTTCTTGATCAGCTCTTCTATGTGCAGTAGTTCCTCACTCTGTGTACATAAAGCACAGACCTGTGCTCAGATAATGGTACATGTGCAAGCAGAACCAACAGACAGAACCCCCATCAGATGGTACTACATGTCCAACAGAACCCCCATCAGATGGTACTACATGTCCAACAGAACCCCCATCAGATGGTACATGTGCAAGTAGAACCAACAGAACCCCCATCAGATGGTACATGTGCAAGTAGAACCAACAGAACCCCCATCAGATGGTACATGTGCAAATAGAACCAACAGAACCCCCATCAGATGGTACATGTGCAAGGAGAACCAACAGAACCCCCATCAGATGGTACTACATGTCCAACAGAACCCCCATCAGATGGTACTACATGTCCAACAGAACCCCCATCAGATGGTACTACATGTCCAACAGAACCCCCATCAGATGGTACATGTGCAAGCAGAACCAACAGAACCCCCATCAGATGGTACATGTGCAAGCAGAACCAACAGAACCCCCATCAGATGGTACTACATGTCCAACAGAACCCCCATCAGATGGTACTACATGTCCAACAGAACCCCCATCAGATGGTACATGTGCAAGCAGAACCAACAGAACCCCCATCAGAGGGTACATGTGCAAGCAGAACCAACAGAACCCCCATCAGAGGGTACATGTGCAAGCAGAACCAACAGAACCCCCATCAGATGGTACATGTGCAAGCAGAACCAACAGAACCCCCATCATGCAGCGCCACTGGAACCTCTCTGATCTGGTAGTGTGTACGTGTTCACTGGAACCTCTCTGATCTGGTAGTGTGTACGCGTTCACTGGAACCTCTCTGATCTGCTAGTGTGTACGCGTTCACTGGAACCTCTCTGATCTGGTAGTGTGTACGCGTTCACAGGATCTTGGATATTCAACCTTCTGTGTGCAATAGCTCTTGTTTTTGGAGAGAAGGTGTTTTTTTTTTGGCAGCTCACAAAAGATTAACCATTGCATCACCCGCCCCACACACACACACACACACACACACACACACACCTTTTCGCTGGGAATCACTTCTCTACGCGTTCACTGGAACCTCTCTGATCTGGTAGTGTGTACGCGTTCACAGGATCTTGGATATTCAACCTTCTGTGTGCAATAGCTCTTGTTTTTGGAGAGAAGGTGTTTTTTTTTTGGCAGCTCACAAAAGATTAACCATTGCATCACCCGCCCCACACACACACACACACCTTAAGCTCAGCTTTGCTCTTCCTGGAACTTCTTCTGATGGGATAATAATCTGTGACCTTTCTGTTTCGCTGGGAATCACTTCTCTCTGGTCTGCAAGTAGACAATAATGAAAACACACACACACACAAAATAAAAACAAGAAAGCATATGTCAAACAAAGGCTTGTTCTCATGCAGTCAGATGATCTCTGGGAGCAGACTGACCACTTAGCTCATCAGCGGTGTTGCCAAGGCAACAGCTGAATTCAGACAACTCACATTGAAATATTTTCATGAGAAAGTTACCTCTGGGTGACCATTGCCCATCATTTGACATCTCCAATGATTCATTAGCATTTAACCAGCATTTATAAGACTAATTACGACTATTAAGACTATTAGCATTTATAAGACTATTAGCATTTATAAGACTAATTACGGCGTTACTCACTTCTTCATGTTGGTCTTAATGACGTGACTCTTGTTCTGCTGCGGGGGGGGCACAGTCGGTGTGTCCAGTGGTTTGTCCTCATCTGTGCTGTGGGAGCTCGTTGCCTCTAGTGGGACTGTAGTGTTGGGATGGCTCAGATTCGGTCTCACTGTGGGCACGGGCAAACAGGAATTCTGTTATTTTAATTCCATTTTAAAGTTGTTTGTGGTTGGTGTACACATACATTATGTTTGAACTTGGCTGGATACCATCAGACAGTTATTCTCAGGCTGCCATAACCTGCACTGGGAATGTAACAAATACATCTTACAGGATGTCTTTTTGCTGCCATTACTAAATTGCCTTTTTGCACTACCATAACCTCACTTTAAAGAAAAACGTATGCTGCTGCTGCTGCTGCTGTACGTGTATCTGTATGTTTTTTATATCTATATGTATATCTATACGTATCTAAATGTCTTGTCTTATCTGTTGTTGTGCCTGTGCACTTTATATGTTTCACCGTGGGAGAGTGGGAAACGTTTTTATCGATTCCTTGTATGTCTGACATGCAGGAAATTGACAATAAAGCTACTTTAACAAGCACGGATAGTTTGTGTATATTAATACAAAGCTGCACATTTGGCCTCACTCACGTTACTCTGAAACAGCTCACTGCTAGATGCCACAAAATCTTACATAATGCACCTTTAAAAGTATTTGAAGTGATTAGTCAAGAATGTCACGAATGAACCCAACTCGTCTATGAAAACCTGTTAGATAGTGCCTCGTAGAAGAGCTAAGTAGCATTGTTGGTTTTTTTTTGTCAACCAGTCAAACTTATTTCATCCTTTCAGTTAGCCACCTGAGATATGAATTTTAAGACCCTACATTTAAAGCAAACTATTACTTCACACATGATACTTCAGACACCAGTTTCCAGGAATGGAAGTATGAAACTGAACGCCTTCAAATTTCAGGGAACGGTTGTATTCACACTTGAGATGGCCATTGAAGGCGCGTGAGCTCAGTAGTAACTTCATTCACTTCGCGTTACCTTCTCCGTGTGTAAAGTTGTGCTTGGGCGCATTAGAGTCTGAGGAGGAATTCTCTTCGTGCAGCAAGGTGAGAGGACTGTGGCGGAGAGGGGAACGCGTCTTGCTTGGGCTCAGGAAACCGTGCATGGTAGTCTGTCCGTGGCACACAGCAGCCTGAAAGACAATTTTCAGAGGTTACCGCGGCGTACAGTGCTGTATCCACTTGGCTGTACTTCTCTTCACACACTTCAACCGGAATGTCGTGGCACGTCACCTTACCATGACAACCGAGCACACTGCTATTAACACCAGGCACGAGTTGATATTTTCTGTTATAAATATATGGACCAACGTCATAGGAACGTGTCTCACAATAAGCCAAATTACCTCATTGGTTTCAGGTTTGTTTTCTTTCGTTCCTTTCACCACCTTGGTCTTTCGAGTGTCCTCGGGTTTGGAACTGACTGCGAGTTGTTTTTTCCTCCCTTTAAAAAAAAAAAAAAAATCAAACAAACTAGAAGTTGAGAAAGTGTCCGACACCAAAGCATCAGTAAGCAGCAATGATGTTGTTGACTGCTCAATGTGAGCACGTTGTCTTTGTTTCTCTGCCAACTTAGAACGCCCAATGCCAGATATTAGCCTCGTGTCTGTTGTAGTTAAAGACCGAGCCAGGCAAAGAAATTAACCTAGTTTGCTCCTCGGTGTACACTTTGAATTACACAGGTAGGCAATGTTATCAGATATGCTTAAAATGACTTCAGTGCACATGAAACGGTAGCCAGCGGTACAGTATTCAGGAGCATTGCCTGGTTGAACAGATGTAATGTTGTCCCGTAGAAGAGCGCGCTAGACTTAACATCACTAGTTTAACCCACCTAGCTAAGCATACAACCTATATGGCGATCTGAGGCAAGTTACGGGAGCTTCGGGCTAGACAAAACGTGCACATGAAATGATCTTACTATCAAACCAGTTAGCATAATCCACCCTTCATTTGCAGAGGCAATTTGTTTAGAGATGATTGATAAAAATTGGAATTATATTAACTATTATCTTTGTGGAAGTTTACTGAATTATTGTCCAGCTATTAATAGTTTTCATTCAGCCAACGTTAACTCACTAGAAATACACTCATAGCTGATACAAACGTTACAGCTGGATAGCGATGCTATTCTAGCTAGCTAATAATGAACCCTCGATTGACTTACCTCTCGCCATTCTGGTGTTCTAAAAGTTGCGCCGATTCTAGAATTAGCCTACTCAGATCACTGAACTTACGGTCTTACTCTGAGGTTACTCTTACTCTAAACTCAAATACTCATCATGGCCTCAATGTTGTTCTTTCAATGTTCTACACACTCAACAGAATATCTTACTTCCTGGTTATTTAAAAATCTACCACACAGCCGATTGGTTGAAAGTCACCGGCACATGCGTTTTGATTGGCTACTCAGATGAATGCTGAAATATACGTAGCCTACAACTGTGACTAGCAGCAGGGTGTACATGGCTGTGTTCTTACGAGCTAGGTAGGTATGTCAAGTAAAGATCATTTTAAAAATCCCTTTGAATCGACATACGCCGGCTGAATACATTGTATAGACTAGAGGTTACAGTGCAGGTATACTTATCTAGTTACACGTACGATTCATGTTGCCCTACATGCTATTATTTTAACATGGCCTTTCACAGTCCTATTATCTAGCTAAGTGGGGTTATCTCATATGAACCTAGCCTTAAGGTTAGGCTAATATTCAAGACATGTAAACGTTACATTCCTCAAGCACAACATTCAACTGAATCTCTCCTCAAAGAGTGAACTACATGCAGCACGAAAAGGGGTACACCCACCAGCAACACCATGCAGCTTTTAGCTATTGTGTCATTCGGCTCCATGTAGTATACCCATGTTAACATCTTTTAATAGCCTACCACACCAATCCATGCCTGAACTTGCATATTTCGCGTTTAGAAGCGAAAGTTTTGTTTTGTTTTTGTGAATAGTGAAAAAACTTATAAAAAAAATAAAATGCAACATTAGCTAAATCAACTAGTTCAGGACCGTTTGTAGGCCTCTGTAATTTTCTATGTAAAAAAAATATTGTTCGTGGCCACGTTTTTATTGATGAATGTAAATGTTGAACATGATATGTGTAGTTTGCTGTTTGTCGTGGGCTAGCACCTTATCTTAATAAATATGCCCTTGGCTACATATCCATCCCTAAACGAGGATTTGATTTAACTAATCAAAGTTTCTGAGTCTGCAGGTTACTGTAAACGATTGTAGTGGAGTCCCGTCATTGTCTTCCAAAGTCTGATATTTTGGGTAAAATGTCAGAAAAAAATTGCCATTGTGATGATATATTGCATTGTGGGTGTCAATATAAAGTGACGGCCATATTTGCCGGTGCTGCTCCCGCTGTAAACAAAAAGTGTCGGAGGGAGACAGAGACGCTTCAGTGATTTCAGGACGTTTTTATTTCTCCAAATTATCATGTCTCTGGGAATGTCTTACAAACCAAACCTCCATCAAAATGTTCAGGGAACTTCCGTGAATCAGGGTAAGGAAAAAATAACGGTTCGTTTTGATGATAAGGACAATTTAATCGCATGCAAATTTCGATGTTGTAATGAATACCTGGGGAAAGCTCATGTCTGTAGTTTTTGTCCAGTTATATATATAGGGTCAGATCCTGCGAGCTGATTCATATCCGCCATTATTACTAATCCTGAAAACGTTTCGCACGCGCTCACCGTTAAAGTTTCGAAGGTGAAAGTTGAACAATCGCTTATTGACGAAAGCTGACCGACCACCGCTGTCTCGGCTCCACATGAACATTCTCCATATACGTAGTAAAAAAATGTATCACTTCGGCTGCTTAATTCAGCCCGCTCAGCTTCCTCCATGATTGTCTCCCCCAAGGCTAATGATTGATCTGGATGAAGAGCATTATTTGACCCTTTGATGACACCCAGCGTTTAAGGAGGCACATTGCACGTTTTATTCTTCCAGCCGTTACATTGTAATAAACATTATAATATTCAGTTACAGATCAACTTTAGGCAAATATGTGTTTAACTATTGCAAACCGTCGTTGTGTCTGCATAGGTATTTATGATCAGTTGTTGTGTGTGTGCAGTTGGGACAGTCCACTCTCCCTCTCCAGGTCTTGCTACGCTACAGTCTTATCGTCCCATTGTCAACGATTATGGACCACCATCTTTGGGATACACACAGGTGCGTATATGAAAATCCACTGAAGAGTTTGCATATGACATACTAAAGTTAGGACCACTAGATATATATATGTGTGTGGGGGGACTTGTTTCCACAGGGTACCAGTGGCGCCCAGGTACCTCAGAGCAAGTATGCAGAGCTGCTCGCCATCATCGAGGAGCTAGGGAAAGAGATCCGGCCGACCTACGCTGGCAGCAAGACTGCCATGGAGCGACTTAAGAGAGGTACAGTGTTCTATCTGTGATCTAAACTTGGGTCTCCCACAGGCTTCAGCCCCACTTCTGCTGTGTTGTACAGGGGGTAAAAAGAGCACAGAATTCTGTAAATGTGTCAATGACATCACAGAGGCCCGTAGAGCTAGAATTTCTCTGAATTACGGATGTCTGCCCCCTCACGTCTCCGTAGTAACGGTGAGGGTTCCACTGACACTAGACACCACTACCCGACTTCTCACGAGGTTGCTTTGACACATCACCCAGTGACACGTTACGAGACAAAAGGTTTTCTGTTTTAACGGTGTCTATAGGAGTATCTGACCCCAAATGTTTATCTTTTATTGTCATTTAATTTTTGGATTGGCATGTGTGCGTTGCAGGCATCATCCATGCCCGAGGGTTGGTGCGTGAGTGTTTGGCGGAGACAGAGAGGAATGCCAGGTCCTAGAACTCCACACCATGTTCCTGCCTTCTCCAGTCAGATCGCATCTCCACCTTCCTCAAACAACAAAAACAGATGTTACACCCAAAAAAAAAAAAAAAAAAAAAAAAATCTAACTGTTACGTGTAGCGGTGGTGTACGAGTGCGTATGCATAAGTGTGTGTGTATGTATGAGTGAAAAGGGAAAAAAACAGTATATTTGATCTACACAGGAGGAATTTCCTGGAATTGTTTATGTTCCCATTAGGGAATATTGTTATTTCTCTTTGGATTTACAAAAAATGTTTGCATGTTTCAAATGAATGCCCCATGGGGCATCTGGGAGTTGCATGGTCAATGTGGCACTAGGATGCACGCAGAGCAGAGCAGAGCAGAGCAGAGTAAGGATAAGACAGTGCCAAACACACACACTGTATGAAGAAGTACTTCTAATGAAAACAATTGTTTGCATCTCTGTGTTTATTACCAAGTGTAATAAATAAAACATATTTTCATGTAAATTAAAAGTCTCTTTTTTTTAATTCAAAGTCCGATCAAGAGCATGAATCCTAATCTAGATCATGCACAGTGCACACATCCTGCCACTGGCACAGAACGCAATGCGCATGCACACACACAGGACTGGAAATATGACACGACATGTAATAATAAGGCATTTCACATCTAACTTCAAAACTTGTGTATAGAACCGCTCAACATTTTTGGATTGCACAACAACACACCAAACACTCTTGCCCCAATTGCAAGGTTTTTGCGCATGCAATGGGTCTATTTTAAGGAGTATCAAAGGTCATTTCTAAGATGAAATCCCATCAGTATATTTACCCTTGTTTCACAAATTGTTCCTTAAAAAGTTTCTCCCCTCACTTTCCTTTCTCCACCCTTGAGTCACACTGTAGGCTGGCTGTCCATGAGCACCGTGTCTGGGTTCTATCCCCGGGGTCCATAGGTAGCGCTGCAGACTTCACAGGGCAGATTGAGACCTAGTGGTCAAACCGGACGCCCTTACCCCATCTGTCTGAATGTGACCCCATCTGGGTTTGGGACGGGGGTATGTGTGTCCCCCACGTTCTTCACCCTGGCAGTGAGTGAAGCAGGCATTTCAGCCCTGGTTCTTGCCGTCTCCGGCGGGGGCGGGGGCGGGGGCGGGGGCGGGGGCGGGGTCCTCCAGCAGGCTCTGCTTGAAGATGCGCTTCCTCTCGAGGTTCTCGTTGGCTCTGCGCCGTTTCTCCTGCTTCCTCAGCACGGCTTCGTTCCGGTTCTGCAGGACCTCGCTCTCCTCACCGCGGAGAAACACGTCGAGACGCAGTCTCAGGATCTCCCGAGCTCGCTTCCTGTTCTGTTCCAAGGAGCGCGTCTGATGACACTACAGAGGAGGAGATGGTTGGTCGCTGTTAAAAAGAGGTACTGCACACTGTTGTTTGAGCTGTAAACTAAATGATATGACTGTACTGTGATGACATTTATAATTGTTGTTAAAAATTGTCCCTTTTAAGTTTTGAAAATGGCTCAACACGCCATCCACTGTTTTAAAATCCTCCCGAACCTTGCAAGGCCAATGCTGACATAAGAGTCAACCGTTTGGGACTTCTCTACATCATGAAATCGGCGGCTCACCTCACCCCAGCCCCCCGCCCCTGAGTGTGTGAGTCTCATTTTCGTTTGCGGATCTAGCCTCATCATTCACAGCCCCTTGACCACACTTTAAAGCATCTTTCACAATTAATAATAATTATAATTATATAATTAAGCAGTGGGTTGAGCTGGGCTCAGAGCCAGGGGTGAAGTTACACTTTAAATGGTACAAATGTTGATGGCATGGTGAGAGTGCAATTCTTCACTTGACTTACACAACACTACATAAGGAACAAATAAATACTGAACCATACCGAGTTTGATGATGAAAGGACCCTGAAAACATCAACACCTACTCATCGGTTCCACTACCATGACATACAATCCAGAGTATTCTCTTTGGTATGTAAAAATAATCGAAGTCTGAGCTTTGTCCCAAATGAAAAACAATCTACATATTGACAGCCAGGTAACTCACCTTCACAACAATACCTGTGGGGACATGTTTGAGGACCGCACAGTTACTCGTTTTGTTGGTGGCTTGTCCACCAGGGCCAGATCCGCGCACGAACTGCTCCTCTAGATCTTCCTCTTTCACTTCGGGAAGGTTGAAGTAAATTTTCTTCCCTGCCACCTGACTTTGTGGCCATCCTGAGGGAATGTTATAGAGTGACGATTGACCAGAATAGTGTCCCAACCTCGCCATTTCCCTGACGCATTCATATAGTCGCAGAACACGAGAGGCCATCTCAAGTTTTCTGTCCAGTAGCCTAACTTACGGAGACTTTCGACAACTAAAACATTAAATGTTCCCTAGGGTTGTGACATAATGTCTCCTTCAGACCTTGCAATGGCATTATGGACATGTAATTTCACAGATAACTCTCGGGATCGCCAGTCGAACATATAGTGCCTTCTTTCATGTTTTAGTATATACCTTACACATAGATTCTAAACACGTCTTGACACACGCATAGGCAGAAAAAAAAAGGTCTCTACACATTTAAAGAAAATAATAATAAAACACTTCCGTCATTTTCTTCTCCTTCTTACTCTTCTTGGCAGATCGGAAAAAATACAATTCTTACTGCCACCTATTGGTTTGGCGGACATGTTTCATACGAGAAAAGGTTTGAGAATGATTCCCATTCATCATTATTATATGCAGCGTTGTCATACACTTTACACGCCATTTTAGGTTGTTTTTGACATTCTTTCAATGAGGAGTGGCGTGGGGCTTAATGGATTTAGCCATAATGTCTCTGATTTAGCTCAACACTCCACCATTCTATTCCACATTCCATATTGGGATTGAGCATTGTAGGCTATCCTGCATTACATTTCTTAGTTGTGTTGCAGACATCAAACAAGCTCAAAACATTATATTCCAGAGTACCTGAGGAATAGGCATTTTGACTGACTTATAAATAAAAAATAAATATAAAACAAATATAAAAATAAAAAACAGCTTCATCCAGAGTTTCCTCTCTATCTCTCATCACAGCCTTAAGGTTGGTCTGAATATGAGGTTGTGGATCGGTAATTATTATTATTATTTGTATTATTACCAAACACTGTAATTTGCGTTGGGTTTTACTTGTAGTGTACCACCACTCCCAGCCACCTTTTATTAGTTATTTTCAATACAAGACCATTTTCAGTCGGTACTATTTCAGTACCCGTGTTTACATACTCATATAACTTTGTAACTTAAACAACACAACACAACACTGTACACTGTACATGTTAGTCCTGGTGATTCACTTGAAAAGTGCAAGATCAGACATGTTGCTGAAGGTATGCGTGAAATGCCCCACGTTGAAGATTGATGTGATTGTGTAGCATTTTAGTAAGGGGGAATTAACCTAAGGGCCAACTTGTTATGTGGCGGAGAGAAGCACCACTTTTCGTACCGATGTATGTATGTCATGGGATGTATCTCATCATTTCAGAAGAAGTACCCACATTTTTGGATCCGTTGAGGGTATTTTTAAAGGGAAAATCCAAGATGGCCACTAAAAAAGACCCAAGAATTATAAAAAAGTGACATGATTTTTCTATTTTAGTTTTTTTTTGCTATTAATGTACAGGATGACAGGAAGGAAGGGAGCAGGGACACACAGAATCAGAGCAGGCCGATTCATTCATTCTTGACATACTGTGACGCCCACCTGTGCCCCCCTTCAGGCTTCGCCCTGCCAGTGCACGGGAAGGACGAACCTGAGCCTAAATGCTTTATTGTCTGCACCTGTATTTAGGGTGGGGCTATAAAAGGGTTTCTCTCTCTCTCTCTCATTAGGCACTTCTGTTCGGTACTTGTAGGCACTTTATTGATATTCTCTCTCACACGGGCTCTTTGACTTCTTTCTAAATCTGTCCCCCTTTCTATTTCTTTAGCTCTCACTTTCTTATTCATTTACCTAACAAATTGATACATTCATTCACCCATTCATGCACGACATTGAACATTACCTTTTTCATACCCCTATTTTGTTGATTGTTAATATTGGTAATAATAAATTCTTATTATTGAATTTAAACTATCTTGTGTCTTGTACCTCATTATGTGACGGTAACCTTTAACGAGTCTGCCGTTACAATACAAACTGGAGATGGTCTGAGAGGGAAGCCCCAAGGACAGGCTAGGGCGCGGCCTTGTATACCAACAGGATGTTCAAGTCTCTGTAGTCAAATATAATGGTCAACAGTGTCGAAAGCAGCACTAAGGTCTAAAAGAACCAGTATTGAAAAGCAACCATTATCATATGCAACGAGTAGGCAATTCAGAACTTTGTCTCCGGTCTCCTGTCTCAGTGCTGTAAAGCTATAATAGTATATTCTAAAATATAGGGCTATTATTGGTACACTGATCTTCAGAACCAGTGACTCGACTTGGACTTGAACACTGAAAACTCGGACTCGAGCTGTGCCTGCATTCAGACTCGGAAGTTGGAGATGAGGACCTGGTTGTACTAGGCCATAATAATTTAACATAAGATATTGATAGCTATCTACACATCTACACACAATAGCCAATAATGACGGAGTGAAAACAGGTTTTTAGACATTTGTGCTAATTTATTAAAAATCTAAATGTAAAGTTCAGTTTTTGTCTCATGGTTTACAGTTTGGGTTTTATTAATATGCAAATAAAACTCTCTATGGATTGTGACTTTCCTGGCCTTCGAAAAAAATCTTGGTAAAAGTTTGTTATGTAACTGACAATTCACAGAACTGAAAGTACTGCATGTGACCACAGGATCATAGTTTCTACTTTAATGACTTAAATCCAGATGAAAATGAGCTTTTTTAGCTCTACAATGAGGAGATCAACACCTCACTAGAACCCTTGGTTTGTGTGTTGCTCGTCCATTATATGGTTATATAGCCACTGCAGACCCCTCACACCCCGGACACAAACTATTCAAACTCCTCCCCTCTGGTAGACGCTACAAAACCTGATTCTGATTCTGATTCTGATATAGCCACTGTTCTTCATCCCAAACATGGATTAATACAAAAGATCAGCTTTGTATGCAAGGTAATGGAGAGATACAACTTGTGGAAAAAAATACATTTGGGCCCCAAATTCCTATGGCCTGGTCTTGACCATCATCATGCTCTCTTCTAATGTTCAAAGGGACCCTGGAAATCCTGCGAAAGTAGAACAATGGAACTCCTCCCAGCCATTAAGAGATGAATGATTTTGACTAATCCTAACTTGCAAAGCTGTTGTTGAATGTTCAATGTCACCCAGCCTATGCATGCTTTCTGTATGGTGTACAATATAATTACAATAACAGATTCACATGGAGTAAAGTGACAATATTTAGAAAGTGTTTAGTATGATTTTGTATGCATGCAGAAATGCATTCTCCATAAGTTAGGTTATAATAATAATAATAATAATAATAATTTATTTTATTTGTAATGCACTCTTCATTCAAAAGAATCTCAGAGTGCCAACATATTAAAAACGAACTATAATAATACAATAAAATAAAAATGAATTAACATAAGCATAATAGAAAACTTTTTAACATTTTAACATACGATTTAACACAAGGCCAGAAATTATAAAGTTATACATTAAGGCCTGTGTGGTTGGTGTAATGGGGGATGCTTTCACTATCCACCAGGACACAGAGAAGCATACCAAAGCTTGCATATGAACTATTTCATATGAACTATTATATAGATGAATCAATGTAACTTTTACCTGGGCGACATTTTCGGATGCCACGTCTAGTAAATCAGGACAATGCGTGGGAACGGAGCGTCCGGGTCCGCACATTAATGTAATACCTTCTCCCTCCAGCAGGCGGTGCGCTGTACCCTATGATGTCTTGGCTGAGGGCAAGCCAGAATGAAACTCGTTACGGAACGGAAGGGGTCTGCCCGCACCAAGCAAAACAGGCGGGACACCTCTTACACTTTATAGAATGGCAAGGACTTTTCGCTCTCGTCTCGCTTCGCGCTCTGTTGAATCGCGAAAATATGACACGTTGTCAGCTATTGTAAAGGAGGACGCACAAGCAAGCAAACACTTTGTTCGCGAATTCAGCAGTGAAGCTACAGTGAACTGAAGGACACAGCTACTATTACTACTACAGCCGCGGCTCGTATGTCGGCTGTCAAAACGTGACGTCCTTTCGCTTCGGCTTGCTTTCTTGAGGCTGCTCGGTTCTGGAAACCCGTGTTCTATGGGAGTATATACAATTACAGTTGGATACGTCTGTTCCGTGTAGCCTATACATAACCAACAATATGGAAACGCGCTTTAATATGTATATCTCGCGTAGGTTTGAGAAAATAAACTAACACGAAACGACGAAAGCCAGCCTTTCTTGTTACGTGGAGGATTCTTGCCCTAATGGGAAGGCTACCTGGTCGCGTGAGCTGCCGCCTACGAACTCGGGTCTGAAGAGTGGAGACAACAAACACAACCGGATTCGTCGGTGGGTCTTTAGGTGAGTCTAAAACGGGTGTAGCTTACTACAGGCGCGGGTGGTGTTTGGTGCTCGGTGAGATGTGATGGTCTTTGCAAGCCACCAGTCTCTGATTAACATGCGGGGATGTTGCTAGGAAACTGCCTGGGTGTAAAGGTGTTTGGTTAAAGGGTACACTAGTTACCACAGGAAGAGAAAAAAGAGAAAAACACGACGTGTGTCCAAAGTTATGTAGTAGGTGGTATGTTACACAAGTTCCTTACAGTGTGGTTTGACAGCAATGGGGTCTTGGAGCAGTGTGGGACTATTGGTTGAAATATGTTGTGTAGTTTCATCTCCATAAGCACACCACTAGTGTGGCTATCTATAGACTACACAAGAGGTGACTACAGGTGATTGTCGTTTAAAGAAGGCATGCATCCACGCCGAGTTTATCGCCCATAGTCGTGTGGTAGAATGAGCATATGTTGTCATTATCGTCACTCCCGGGGACGACATTTATCGTACCGAAGGCAGCCGACCTGTCACGGTTATGACGTAGCCGAATGAGTGGCGGTCTGGTCACGACCGTGAGAATGTCCTGGAATACAGAGAAGCAATGCATCCCTTTCCCTTCACCCTTTTGCTTACCACAGATAAAACAAACGGAGGCTAGACTACCACTGGTATTAAACATATGTGATGTGTTATGTGGTAGCTGATCGATTGTGTTGAGGTTGGTTTCTCCAAGACTTGTTCTTACATTGTTGGTGTCACATTCTGGCCCAATCCTTGCGACCTATATGTCCATATGGGGGGTGGCTGATTGTTTTCAAATCTCATTCATGTGGTGCAAATTTTCCACACCACGGCCACACTCACTAACCTAAATATTAGCTTTCTGGTTTGAGCCATTGCTCTCTCTGCCCCCCCCCCCCCCCCCCCCTCTCTGCCCCCCCCCCCTCTCTGCCCCCCCCCCCCTCGGGGGTTGGGCTTCCTCGCGTGCCACTCATTATGACCTGTTTCCAGCTCACACACACACACACACACACACACACTCTACTCATGCACACACACTCTACTCATGCACACACACACACACACACACACACTCTACTCATGCACACACACTCTACTCATGCACACACACACACACACACACACACACACACACACACACACACACACACACACACACACACACACACACACACACACACACACTCCACTCATTATGACCTGTTTCCAGCTCTGCCAGCAAAGTCACCCTAGAGGACTTTTCCCTGCTTCTACAGGCCACATTGATGAGTGGGACTCTCTCTCTCTCTCTCTCTCTCTCTCTCTCTCTCTCTCACACACACACACACACACACACACACACACACACACACACACACACACACACACACAGGCCATGGTCG
>NC_045158.1:30024706-30027206 GCF_900700415.2 Clupea harengus | reverse complement strand
GATTTTGCAGAACTCTGCATGCAAGGTCTCAATTGGATGTTTTTCCCATTTGTTGAATTCCTGATTTGTAAGTGGACCCCACACCTCACTGCCATAAAGGGCAATTGGCTCAATTACTGATTCGAATAGTTTGAGCCAGATTCGGATTGGAATTTCTACAGGGATTTGTCGTTTTATGGCATAGAATGCCCTGCGTGCTTTTCTCTCAATCATTCACTGCAAGATTGAACTTTCCATTTGAATTGATTATTAAGCCTAAATATCTGTAGTTATTTGTGTGTTCAATTGAGTGTGGCCCTATTGTAAAATTGTGTTTTTGTACCTGAGATCTGGATCTTTTTTCGAATATCATTATTTTAGTTTTGTTTAGGTTTACTGCCAGGGCCCAGGTCTGGCAGTACTGCTCTAGCAGATCCAGATTTAGCTGTAATCCCTGTTCAGTGGGTGACAGCAGAACCAGGTCATCGGCATAGAGCAGGAGTTTGGTCTCCGAGTCGTGTAGGGTCTCTCTCTCTCTCTCTCTCTCTCTGTCGCTCTCTCTCTCACTCTCTCTCTCTCTCTCACTGTCTCTCTCTCCCTCCTCCACTCTCTCTCTCTCTCTCTCTCTCTCTCTCTCTCTCTGTCTCTCTTTCCCTTTCCTTTCACCTTGTCCGGCCCTTTCCTGTTGTCGTCCCTGAAGTGGTCTCCTGGTGAACTTGATCTGAACTCCTGAAGACTGAATTATGAAGTCCCCATATGACTTAGGCCAACATCTTGTCCTGGAGTGTTATTATAAAGGGTTATAAAGGGTTTTTACTCCGTTTGAGAAACATAATCATAAGATTTACATAAGACCACAATGTTATTATAAAGGTTTTTTTTTTTTTGACACTTTATTTTTTACAAAGATTTTTCACAGATACAGAGGAACAGAAAAGTAAACAAACACACAAGACTGACAGAAAATAGTACAAAAACAAAAAACTTAACAACCATGAACATGCTGGATTGCATTGATTCCACAAAGTGATCCTGAGACATATACAGTTTTCAAACATCAACCTGTCATTGACATTTAAATAGAGTCCATTTCACCCATTTCTCTTCACATTGTTCTGCCTGTACTCTTAATCTGTGTGTTAGCTGTTCCATCACATACATCTCACTCACAATTTTCAGCCATTCATCTCGAGTTGGGGGACCTGGTTTATACCATCTTTTTGTAATGGCTTTTTTGCAATAAAGGTTTTTTTTACTGAGTTTGAGAAACATAATCATAGGATTTCCATAAGAGCAGACAGTTTCCAGCGGCGTGTCTGACTTCACTCTCGCACAATCTCTCTGTCTCTCACACAATCTCTCTCTCTCTCTCTCTCTCTCTCTCTCTCTCTCTCTCACACAATCACTCTCTCTCTCACACAATCACTCTGTCTCTCACTCTCTCTCTCACACAATCACTCTCTCTCTCTCTCACACAATCACTCTCTCTCTCACACACACAATCACTCTCTCTCTCACACACACAATCACTCTCTCTCTCACACAATCTCTCTCTCTCTCTCTCTCTCTCTCTCTCTCACACAATCACTCTCTCTCTGTCTCTCTGTCTCTCTCTCTCACACAATCACTCTCTCTCTCTCTCTCACACAATCACTTTCTCTCTCTCTCTCTCTCACACAATCACTCTCTCTCTCTCACACAATCACTCTCTCACACAATCACTCTCTCTCTCTCACACAATCACTCTCTCACACAATCACTCTCTTTCTCTCTCACACAATCTCTCTCTCTCTCACACACTCACTCTGTCACTCTCTCTCACACACTCTCTCTCACACACTCTCTCTGTCTGAGTGACGAGTCTCCCTCCGCACGCACGCACCCATGGGTTGTGCTGATTGTGCGCTTCGGAAAGGTGTGCTTTTGATCTGTTCGTTGAACTGTGGTTTTCATGCACAAACTGTCGGTGGAAGTGGAGGAAAGGAGCTGATGTTAGCATAAAAACAAGCAGTGTGTCCGTCCCATTCCTCTAGACTATCGGTTCCCAAACTGGGGTACGCGTACCCCCAGGGGTACGCAAAGTGGTTCAGGGGGTACGCGGGGAGAAAATTTGATTTGCGTTTTCAAAGTGAAAAAGCCCATTCCATTTTCAAACGGAGCTATAAATAGACATGTAATCTTAAATAGTCTGAATGGCCAAGTCGCATTGTCAGAAATACTCATGTATAACCATATTCAGCGAAATAATTACACTGCCAAAAATAGTTACAGGTAGGTTAGTGACCTACCCTGACAGTTTCAAGTCTTATATGCTGAATATGTTTGCGGGGGGAGGGGGCGTGGCGGCGTGGCGGCGTGGCGGCGTGGCGGCGTGGCGGCGTGGCGGCGGTTACAAACATGGAAAAAAAACGGGGGGGTACGTAGCTGGAGATTTAATGTCTCAAGGGGTACGGGACTGTAGAAAGTTTGGGAACCACTGCTCTAGAACTACGGTTGGGTTCCAACTCTGTGAGGCTGTTTC
>NC_045158.1:29997206-29999706 GCF_900700415.2 Clupea harengus | reverse complement strand
TGGTCACATTGAACCAATAAGCATGAAGAGCCATCACTGGAAGTGCCACGCAGCAGAGTGTGTTCAGGTTGGATGTGTGTTCAGGTTGGATGTGTGTTCATGTTGGATGTGGGTTCAGGTTGGATGTGGGTTCAGGTTGGATGTGTGTTCAGGTTGGATGTGGGTTCAGGTTGGATGTGTGTTCAGGTTGGATGTGGGTTCAGGTTGGATGTGTGTTCAGGTTGGATGTGTGTTCAGGTTGAATGTGGGTTCAGGTTGGATGTGGGTTCAGGTTGGATGTGTGTTCAGGTTGGATGTGGGTTCAGGTTGGATGTGTGTTCAGGTTGTGGGTTCAGGTTGGATGTGGGTTCAGGTTGGATGTGGGCCTGTGTTCAGGGCTGGGTTCAGGTTGAATGTAGGCCGGGTTCAGGTGTGCCTACAGGTCGCAGCAAGAAGCTTCTTGTAAACGGCCCTGAAAAAAGTCTTAAAAGGGCGGAACACGCACAAAAACGCCCTTAAACGGTCCGCTAGTTCCTTCAGTTGAGAAGCCCCTATAGACATCTTTTGACATGTTGAGAGCAGGGGCGCAGATAGCACTGGGGACGGGGGGGACATGTCCCCCCCAGATTCATAGTGACCCCAATCCGTCCCCACCACTCTCATACGTAAGGCGACAATCATCAGTTAATAACTCTGCACAGCTGATTAGGCGATGTTGGCGTCCCCCCCAGTTCAAAAATCCCATCTGCACCGCTGGTTGAGAGCCTCCATTTACCATGAATAGCATGATGTTGTGTGCTGTGTGTGTGTGTGTGTGTGTGTGCTGAAGTGGTGATGTTGTGTGTTAGTACTGAATGTGTGTTGAAGGGGTGATGTTGTGTGTGTGTGTGTGTGTGTGTGTGTGCTGAAGTGGTGATGTTGTGTGTTAGTACTGAATGTGTGTTGAAGGAGTGATGTTGTGTGTGTGTGTGTGTGTGTGTGTGTGTGTGTGTGTGCTGAAGTGGTGATGTTGTGTGAGTGTGTGTGTGTGTGTGTGTGTGTTACTGCTGAATGTGTGCTGAAGTGGTGATGTTGTGTACAGGGATCCAGTCTGGGTAGAGCACACACACACACACACACACACACACACACACACACACACACACACACACACACACACACACACACACACACACACACACACACACACACACACACACACACACACACACACACACACCAGTGTGGACCAGTCTGGGTAGAGCACACATGGTCACTGTGTGGCATCCTCATGCTGGATGGTCTTAGCCGCTGTTTTACCAAAAAGCCGTTTGTCCTCCTCAAACCAGGGTCACCAAATCTCACCCCCCCACCCCCACCTCAGTCACGCAGACACACACACACACACACACACACACACACACACACACACACACACCAATCTCACCCCCACCCCCACCCCACTCACGCAGACACACACACACACACACACACACACACACACACACACCACACACACCAATCTCACCCCCCACCCCCACCCCACTCACGCAGACACACACACACACACACACACACACACACACACACACACACCCACCAATCTCACCCCCCACCCCCACCCCACTCACACAACCAATCATTCAGTCTTAACTTCAAAGTCAAACGAATCTGAAGCCAGCGTAGTAGTATCATAATTTGTTAAGCAGTTAAAGGTTCCTTGTCAGTTCTGTAAGAGTCTGGCCTGAAAAGGCTCTTTGTTGTATAAAGGGTTCTTCAGGCAGCCTAAAAGACTCTTTACTGTTGTGTGAAAGCTGTTCCACGGCCATTGGCGGGCTGGTCAATGGGTTTGCCTAAGGACACCAGACAGACAGAGAAAGATTTGTCTAGCTTGCTGCATGTTTTCCCTACGCTAATATGGACACATTTGACTGCAGTGAGTGATCTGTTGCTTAATATAACCATGGATGGATGGATGGATGGATGGATGGATGGGTGGATGGAGGGATGGATGGGTGGATGGATAGAGGGATGGATGGATGGATGGATGGATGGATGGATGATACCAAACTGTGGTCCAATCTGTTCCTGGTAGTTGTGTCAGTTACAGGACACACAGTGAGAGAAACACACACACACACACACACACAAGTGAAAGTGACTCTGTATCTCTGTCAGATGCTTAGTGAAAATGTAATCACCCTGTAACCCATTAAAGCTCTCCCTTGTGTCTCTGTCCTTTGGCTAGAGCCAGAGAATCACTGTTGGCACCCAGCTGACATACACACACACACACACACACACACACACACACACACACACACACACACACACACACACACACACACTCTCAAAGAGAAAGCGAGTGAGACAACATACTATCTTTAGACTACAAACTGAAATAGAACATGTGCGAAGAATTCAACTCACACACAAGACGTGTGTGTGAGAGAGAGAGTGTGTGTGTGTGAGAAAGAGAGAGTGTGTGTGTGTGTGAAAGAGTGTGTGTGTGTGTGTGTGATAGAGAGAGTGAGTGTGTGTG
>NC_045158.1:29952206-29967206 GCF_900700415.2 Clupea harengus | reverse complement strand
GCTGTTCAAATCGGCGAGGAGACAAGCCCGGATTTTGTTTTTATCGCATCGTTGCTACCAGTTGATTGTAGACGTCTTCTGGGTCTAATGCTAATGTCTAATGCTAGGGGTTCAGGTGTAACATACCCTAAGCGTATGCTAATGGTTCCTGTTTAACATACCCTAAGCGTATGCTAATGCTAGGTGTTCCCTAAGCGTATGCTAATGCTAGGGGTTCCGGTTTAACATACCCTAAGCGTATGCTAATGCTAGGTGTAACATACCCTAAGCGTATGCTAATGCTTGGTCAGTGGGTCAGCTGGAAAGCCAGAGGTTACTGCAAGTAATGGGAAGAGTGGTGTGGTAGTCTGGGACATGTAGTCATCAGCGCAGGGAAGAGTGGTAGTGTGGTAGTCTGGGACATGTAGTCATCAGCGCAGGGAAGAGTGGTAGTGTGGTATGGGACATGTAGTCATCAGCGCAGGGAAGAGTGGTGTGGTAGTCTGGGACATGTAGTCATCAGCGCAGGGAAGAGTGGTGTGGTAGTCTGGGACATGTAGTCATCAGCGCAGGGAAGAGTGGTAGTCTGGGACATGTAGTCATCAGCGCAGGGAAGAGTGGTAGTGTGGTAGTCTGGGACATGTAGTCATCAGCGCAGGGAAGAGTGGTGTGGTAGTCTGGGACATGTAGTCATCAGCGCAGGGAAGAGTGGTGTGGTAGTCTGGGACATGTAGTCATCAGCGCAGGGAAGAGTGGTGTGGTAGTCTGGGACATGTAGTCATCAGCGCAGGGAAGAGTGGTAGTGTGGTAGTCTGGGACATGTAGTCATCAGCGCAGGGAAGAGTGGTAGTGTGGTAGTCTGGGACATGTAGTCATCAGCGCAGGGAAGAGTGGTAGTGTGGTAGTCTGGGACATGTAGTCATCTGGCTGGGATTCATCTGGACTCTTCCAACCTTACTAGATATGTTCACATGTATGACCATATGACACACATGTATGACCATAGTTACATTTACATTTAGTCATTTAGCAGACGCTTTTATCCAAAGCGACTTACAAGGATGTATACACATTTGTTTTTACATTTACACTGATGGCACACTGCACATCAGGAGCAATTAGGGGTTCAGTGTCTTGCTCAAGGACGCTTCGACAGGGAATCTTCTGATTACTAAACGACTTCTCTACCACTGTACCACTGTCGCTCTGGCCATATGACAACACTTACAGATGTGAAATATTTAGTCACAGCTATGATGAAAGTCAGGGAGCTCTCTGCCACCAGTATGTGTGTGTGTGTGTGTGTGTGTGCGTGTTTTTTGTGTGTTCTTCTGCAGTCCTCCTAAATGACCTTTGACCTTTCCCCTTTGGCCTGTCACTGCTGACCTCATTCTGACCTCATTCTGCATATTTCCCTCCCGGTGCTGCAGACCAGTTCTCTGGCTACCCAGCAGAGACCCAGCATGCTTTGGGCCTTCAGCTGCCGTAGGAGAGCGGAGTCTGCTGTTCCTGAACCTGCCCACACACACACACACACACACACACACACACACACACACACACACACACACACACACACACACACACACACACACACACACACACCAGACAGCCAGACAGACAGACAGACAGACAGAGGAAGAATTGCGTGTATGCAATTAGGTTTAAACACCTAGAAATGAAGCTCGAGAGTCACTCCAACATACAGCGTGGCTCAGTGACTGTTAGTTAGTTGTGTTCATCGTCCTTCAAGAGAGGATAGCTCAGTGACTGTAGGTTAGTTAGTTGTGTTCATCGTCCTTCAAGAGAGGATAGCTCAGTGACTGTAGGTTAGTTAGTTGTGTTCATCGTCCTTCAAGAGAGGATAGCTCAGTGACTGTAAGTTAGTTGGTTGTGCTGGTTGCCTCCATGTTGAAGCCACTCATGGAGGCAGAGCCAGGGCATTCCACACGGTGCCTTAACCCTCTCCTCTGACTGCTGATTCAGTGCAGTCTTCATGGAACACTTTGTGTGGACGACTAGTGAGAAGAGAGGTCTGGAGCCTCCCTCCCTCTCTCCCTCCCTCCCTCTCTCCCTCCCTCCCTCCCTCCCTCCTCCCTCTCTCCCTCCCTCCCTCTCTCCCTCCCTCCTCTCGCCCTCCCTCTCTCCTCCCTCCCTCCCTCTCCCTCCCTCTCTCCCTCTCTCCTCCCTCCCTCTCTCCATCTCTCTCTCCCTCTCTCTCCCCCTCCCTCCCTCCCTCCCTCCTCCCTCTCTCTCTCTCCCTCCCTCCCTCTCTCCATCTCTCTCTCCCTCTCTCCCTCCCTCCCTCCCCTGCCATCCAGGGGAAGTGCATGATGTTCATTAAAGTGCTGATGGATGATGGATGATGGATGAATTAGAAGTGCTCGAGGATGTAATAACTCCCGTAGAGAGGATTAATATTGTGATTCTGTCTGGTTCCTGTGGCTCTGGAGCCAGAGCGAGTTGACAGCGAGCGTCACCACGGTTACAGGCTGGATGCCCGCTGAGCGCACATTACTGATGAAGTGAATGTATCCCCTGTGCTGTACGTATCTTTGGATGGAACTGTCGGATAAATAAATCAAAATGAATAAATGGAAATGGAAAGATCAGAATTAGATTTTAGGTTTACAGGATTGTGTATGTGTCTTTGAAGCACAAATGTTATATATATGGAGCCCATTTTCCAGGAGTTGTCGACTTTGCAGTCACACACACACACACACACACACACACACACACACACACACACGTACATTTAGCTCCCATCACAGGCCTTCCAGTAGTTCCATTTCTGTGTTCTCGTGACCCAGCCCAGGCTATTCCTGTCCTTTATGTTGCAATCCCAATAGCGTCATAAAAGAGCGCCGTGTGTCATAAAAGAGCGTCCTGTGTCATAAAAGAGCGTTGTGTGTCATAAAAGAGCTCCATGTGTCATAAAAGAGCGCCATGTGTCATAAAAGAGCGGCATGTGTCATAAAAGAGCGCTGTGTGTCATAAAAGAGCGCCGTGTGTCATAAAAGAGCGTTGTGTGTGTCATAAAAGAGCGTCATGTGTCATAAAAGAGCGCCGTGTGTCATAAAAGAGAGCGGTCCACTCTGATGGCTCTGACTCATCCTGACACCTCCTTCCTGCCATTAGCAGTGTCCCCTGACATGTTTGACAAGTGGTCACGGGCCTGTTCAATAAAGCACCACCACTAGATGACCACTAGGAGGTGCTCACGGGCCTGTTCAATAAAGCACCACCACTAGATGACACGGAGGTGGTCACGGGCCTGTTCAATAAAGCACCACCACTAGATGACCACTAGGAGGTGGTCACGGGCCTGTTCAATAAAGTACCACCACTAGATGACCACTAGGAGGTGGTCACGGGCCTGTTCAATAAAGCACCAACACTAGATGACCACTAGGAGGTGGTCAAGGGCCTGTTCAATAAAGCACCACCACTAGATGACCACTAGGAGGTGGTCAAGGGCCTGTTCAATAAAGCACCACCACTAGATGACCACTAGGAGGTGGTCACGGGCCTGTTCAATAAAGTACCACCACTAGATGACCACTAGGAGGTGGTCACGGGCCTGTTCAATAAAGGACCACCACTAGATGACACGGAGGTGGTCACGGGCCTGTTCAATAAAGCACCACCACTAGATGACCACTAGGAGGTGGTCACGGGCCTGTTCAATAAAGCACCACCACTAGATGACCACTAGGAGGTGCTCACGGGCCTGTTCAATAAAGGACCACCACTAGATGACCACTAGGAGGTGCTCACGGGCCTGTTCAATAAAGCACCACCACTAGATGACCACTAGGAGGTGGTCACGGGCCTGTTCAATAAAGCACCACCACTAGATGACCACTAGGAGGTGCTCACGGGCCTGTTCAATAAAGCACCACCACTAGATGACCACTAGGAGGTGGTCACGGGCCTGTTCAATAAAGCACCACCACTAGATGACCACTAGGAGGTGGTCAAGGGCCTGTTCAATAAAGCACCACCACTAGATGACCACTAGGAGGTGGTCACGGGCCTGTTCAATAAAGGACCACCACTAGATGACACACCGGTGGTCACGGGCCTGTTCAATACACACTAGTGGTCACGGGCCTGTTCAATAAAGTACTAGATGACACGGAGGTGGTCACGGGTCTGTTCAATAAAGGACCAAGCACCACCACTAGATGACCACTAGGAGGTGCTCACGGGCCTGTTCAATAAAGGACCACCACTAGATGACCACTAGGAGGTGGTCACGGGCCTGTTCAATAAAGCACCACCACTAGATGACCACTAGGAGGTGGTCACGGGCCTGTTCAATAAAGCACCACCACTAGATGACCACTAGGAGGTGGTCACGGGCCTGTTCAATAAAGGACCACCACTAGATGACCACTAGGAGGTGGTCACGGGCCTGTTCAATAAAGCACCACCACTAGATGACCACTAGGAGGTGGTCACGGGCCTGTTCAATAAAGGACCAAGGACTACCACTAGATGACACACCGGTGGTTTTCAGAAGCTTGCCTGTATATTATATATTACAACACGGCTGGATGATCTCTGGGAGTTCACTGACTCACGGGCACACGCACATATGCACTGTGTGTGTCTTAGATGCTGTCCATCACTTCTGTGTGTTTTAGATGCACACACACACACACACACACACACACACACACTCACACATATTCCATCACTGGAATACGAAACACTGACCTTTGCTTTACAGCTCTGATATTAGCTTGTCATCACCTTGTTTTATCCAGCAGCAGACACACACAAACGAACACACACACACACACACATATACATACACACACATATACACACACACACATACACACACACACATCTACACACACACACACACACACACACACACACACACACACACACACACATACACACACACATATACATACATACACATATACACACACACACATACACACACACACATCTACACACACACACACACACACAAACAAACGAACACACACACACACATATACATACATACACATATACACACACACACACGCACAAACAAACAAACACACACACACACACACATATACATACATACACATACACACACACATATACATACATACACATACACACACACACACACACACACAAACAAACACACAGACACATACATACATACATACACACTCACACACACACACACACACAAAGTTAATAACATGTCATCACTTCTCTACATCTACCAATCAGATCCATGAACGTCTGTAACCCCCCCAGCTGTCCACCCACCCACACACACACACACACACACACACACACACACACACACACACACACACACAGACCACAGGGTGTATATTTTCATTCCTAAATAATGATTGATACATGCCATGAACAGAAATAGCTTTAAAAACTCTTACAGCAAATGCTTTAAAAATAAACAGATGGATAGATACTGGAAATATATAATTAAATAAACTACAAACTCTACCGTGGATGTCTCATGTCACACAGACACACACACACTTACATGTATAAACACATGATGTTTTACATGTGTCAAGTGTACGTTGAGAACTACCATTGTGTGTTTGGCCCTCTAGTTCCTGTGTGGTGGTGTGTGTGTGTGTGTGTGTGTGTGTGTGTGTGTGTGAGTGTTCCCTCTAGTTGTGTGCGAGTGGTTCTTCTAGTTCCTGTGTATCCATATGGCATCAGGTGGTGTTGTGTGTGTGTGTGTGTGTGTGGTTCCTGTAGTTCCTGTGTGTCTATATGGCATCAGGCGGTGGTGTGTGTGTGTGTGTGTGTGTGTGTGTGTGTGTGTGTGTGTGTGTGTGTGTGTGTGTGTGTGTGTGTGTGTGCGAGTGTTTCCTCTAGTTCCTGTGCGTCTACATGGCATCAGGTGGTGTTGTGTGTGTGTGTGTGTGTGTGTGTGTGTGTGTGTGTGTGTGTGTGTGTGTGTGTGTGTGTGTGTGTGTGTGTGTGTGTGTGTGTGTGTGTGTGTGTGTGTGCGAGTGTTTCCTCTAGTTCCTGTGCATCTACATATGGCATCAGGTGGTGTGTGTGTGTGTGGCCTGGACTCTGCTCCTCCAGCTGCCTGTCCTCTCACTCTCGCACTCTGACTCACTCATATTAAGGCCACGCCCCCTCTGACTCATACTAAGGTCACGCCCCCTCTGACTCACTCATACTAAGGCCACGCCCCCTCTGACTCACTCATACTGCCACGCCCCCTCTGACTCATACTAAGGCCCCTCTGACTCATACTAAGGCCACGCCCCCTCTGACTCACTCATACTAAGGCCACGCCCCCTCTGACTCATACTAAGGCCCCTCTGACTCATACTAAGGCCACGCCCCCTCTGACTCACTCATACTAAGACCACGCCCCTCTGACTCATACTAAGGCCACGCCCCCTCTGACTCATACTAAGGCCACGCCCCTCTCACTCATACTAAGGCCACGCCCCCTCTGACTCATACTAAGGCCACGCCCACTCTCACTCATACTAAGGCCACGCCCACTCTCACTCATACTAAGGTCAAAGGTCACTCTGACTCATACTAAGGCCCCTTCATGAAGCTTTAAAGGATTTATGTTGCCTTGCCACGCTCTGTGAATGTACACACATAGATAGATAGATAGATAGATAGATGGATACTTTATTAATCCCGAAGGAAATTTTGGTCATCCAGTAGCTTATACACTTAACTTAACTCACAAACATACATACACAAATCACAGTAGAAAAACAATACACATAGGGAAAAACATGTTCACAGGGAGTGGGGTGTATACAGATATTATACAGATATTACAGTGTGCATTGATTGTGTCAGTGTTGATGTCCACAAGGAAAGTAGTGCAAAGAGTGCAGAGAGATAGTGTTCATGTGCTTGTGTGGATAGTGCAAGGATTGAGTACTTGTGCTTGTGTGTGTGAGGATAGTGCAAAGTGATATAAATAGTAAAGACTGTGCAATGGGCTAGTATAGCCAGTAAAAGAGTAAAAAGATAAAAAGCATTTTACTGTGTGTGTAGTCAACGCTCTGTGAATGTACACACGTGTATTACTGTGTGTAGTCAACGCTCTGTGAATGTACACACACACGTGTATTACTGTGTGTAGTCAACGCTCTGTGAATGTACACACACACGTGTATTACTGTGTGTAGTCAGCTCTCTGTGAATGTACACACACACATGTATTACTGTGTGTAGTCAACTTTATGTGAATGTTAATTCAACAGCATCAAAAGCATGGAGGTCTTAAGCCTCCTTCTTTTTCTCTCTAGATTATTTTAGAAGTGAATGCTGAAGGGCTGTAGTGAATTCTGAAGGGCTGTAGTGTAGTGATTTCTGATTGGAAGAAGTGAATTCTCAAGGGCTGTGGTGTAGTGTATTCTGATTGGCTGTAGTGTAGTGGAAACTTCTGATTGGCTGTGTGTGTGTGAGTTCGCACCACATTTAGTGTTTAACTGCACTCTGACTGAACCCC
The DNA here is from genome assembly GCF_900700415.2 of Clupea harengus. NCBI lineage: Eukaryota > Metazoa > Chordata > Actinopteri > Clupeiformes > Clupeidae > Clupea > Clupea harengus. The sequence goes on along the minus strand of NC_045158.1, from coordinate 29,959,732 downwards.
TCACAAGCAGCTCATCTGTCTGAGTTCATGCATGCTTCAGTGAAATACAGTTAAAGCCTTTCAGTACTCAGGTCAGTGAAATAGAGTTAAAGCCTTTCAGTACTCAGGTCAGGTCTGTGAAATCGAGTGAGAGCCTTACAATTCAATTCAATTTTATTTATATAGCGCCATAACAATACAATTGTCTCTAGGCGCTTTACAGAGTCCAGAGCCTGAAACCCCCTTAGTGCAAGCACAATGGCAACACGGGCAAGAAAAAACTCCCTGTTAGTCAGGAAGGAACCTTAAGCAGAACCACGGCACATAAGGGGGGACCCATCTGCTTGAGGTCGGCCGGGTGGAGATAGGAAGGGGGGAGGGTTGTGTGCCTTACAGTACTCAGGCAGCATACAGCACATTCGAGTATGAAAACAATGTTTCAGAGACAGGATTTTTATTTACATTTCTCAGTCTCTCACACAGTCTCTCACACACACACACACACACACACACACACACACACACACACACACACACACACACACATGCATCGGTAAACTATTTTGGCGTGGCGTCCCCCCCGAGTGAACGTCTGTGTAATTGAGACTGTTGTGACCCATTTCTTTCTTTTCTCTCCATCACAGAGGACTTGTCTGAGAATGAAGAGACCTTCCCCAAAGAGATCACCAAGTGGAACTCCAATGAACTCATGGACAAAATGGATGCTGCTGATTCAGAAGAGACTGCTGGTGAGTGTGTGTGTGTGTGTGTGTGTGTGTGTGTGTGTGTCTGTGTGTGTGTGTGTCAAGGCCTACGACTGCATGCTGAGAGGTAGGGTGTGTCTGTGTGTGTGTGTGTGTGTGTGTGTGTGTGTGTGTGTGTGAGTGTCAGTGTGTGTGTGTGTGTGTGTGTGCGTGTGCGTGTGCGTGTGTGTGTGTATTTGAACAATGATGGACATTATCACCCATAACAGTGGTGTAGGGAACCCCTTCTTACAAGATAAAAGGACTATGTGACCCATAAAGCCTTATGCCAATGGATCCCCTTCATCAGTATGAATGCACACAGAGTGGATCACAGATGTGTGTGTGTGTGTGTGTGTGTGTGTGTGTGTGTGTGTGTGTGTGCGTGTGTGTGTGTGTGTGTGAATGCACACAGAGTGGATCTCCTTCATCAGTATGAATGCACACAGAGTGGATCACAGATGTGTGTGTGTGTGTGTGTGTGTGTGTGTGTGTGTGAATGCACACAGAGATCTCCTTCATCAGTATGAATGCACACAGTGTGGATCGTAAAGTAGTATTTATTGTTACACCAGGTTTTTGTATTGCTCTTAGCTTGACTGTTCTCTCCCTTGTACGTCGCTTTGGACAAAAGCGTCTGCTAAATGACTAAATGTGAATGTAAATGGATCTCCTTCTCCTGTATGAATGCACACAGAGTGGATCACAGATGTGTGTGTGTGTGTGTGTGTGTGTGAATGCACACAGAGTGGATCTCCTGTGGATCTCCTTCTCCTGTATGAATGCACACAGTGTGTAGAAAAAGCTCCTCTGTGATTAAAAAAGCCCAGTGTTGATGAAGCTAAATTATTCTTGAATATGTCAGTGCATGATGGCTGTAATTGTCAATTAGTATAAACATGACAGGCCTGACAGGTGATTAGTATATAATACATGGCCTGAGGTGATTAGTATATAATGCATGGCCTGAGGTGATTAGTATATAATGCATGGCCTGAGGTGATTAGTATATAATACATGGCCTGACAGGTGATTAGTATTTAATATATGGCCCGACGGGTAATTAAAGTGATATCAGGTCTGAAATGAAAACTGCTGGTTAATACAGATATAACTGTAGTCAAGGATTCAAGTCAAGCATTTGAAATGAACACTCTTGACGAATACAAATGAATAGAAATTTGCATCTAAAAAAACTAAGATACCTCTAATATGATTGCTATATCCATGTTTTCTGTACCACAGTCAGCTTCGGGGTAAAATGGGGAGATTTGTTGACTGTGTTTTAAAATGAATGGATCCAGGTTTTAAAAACTAAACTAAACTAAATCTGCCTCATGCAGGGGGATTTCCATGTATTACTCTGCACCTGGCTAACTGTCTGTCACCTGGCTAACTGTCTGTCACCTGTCTGTCACCTGTCTGTCACCTGGCTAACTCTGTCACCTGGCTAACTGTCTGTCACCTGTCTGTCACCTGTCTGTCACCTGGCTAACTCTGTCACCTGTCTGTCACCTGTCTGTCACCTGTCTGTCACCTGGCTAACTGTCTGTCACCTGTCTGTCACCTGGCTAACTGTCTGTCACCTGGCTAACTCTATCACCTGGCTAACTCTGTCACCTGGCTAACTGTCTGTCACCTGGCTAACTCTGTCACCTGGCTAACTCTGTCACCTGGCTAACTGTCTGTCACCTGGCTAACTCTGTCACCTGGCTAACTGTCTGTCACCTGGCTAACTCTGTCACCTGGCTAACTCTGTCACCTGGCTAACTGTCTGTCACCTGGCTAACTCTTCACCTGGCTAACTCTTCACCTGGCTAACGCTGTCACCTGGCTAACTGTCACCTGGCTAACGCTGTCACCTGGCTAACTCTGTCACCTGGCTAACTGTCACCTGGCTAACGCTGTCACCTGGCTAACTCTGTCACCTGGCTAACGCTGGCTAACTCTGTCACCTAGCTAACTGTCTGTCACCTGGCTAATGCTGTCACCTGGCTAACGCTGTCACCTGGCTAACGTGTCTGTCTTTGACTCTAATGTTCTTGTGTTTGTTTCCTGCAGGTGATCTGGGCGGAGACTACACCAGGGCAGCCAGTGAGGAGAGACTAGAGGAGGTGAGTGAGTCCTAGGTTGACCAATCAGAGCATGGCAGAGTCCTAGGTTGACCAATCAGAGCATGACAGAGCAGACAAGACAGTAAGCGACGGATACCAGGGCTGTGGTGACACTGCAGTCTCACTCTGTGTCCTCCATCTTTGTTTGCTAAAGGTAGTGACCGCCTACACTGATGGGAACCCAACCCAAAACACTAGTATTACTGACAGACACAATGACGTGTTCATGTTGACCTGTTGAAAGTGGAAGTACAGAGGTCGTTTTCAGGTTGCTTGGGTACAGTGTGTACTTGGCCTGGCCTCTACCTTGTTGTCTATTTATCTAATGCACAAAAAGTAAAGGTGACGTAAAGGCATACGTTATTACAGCAGTTTCTGCACTGAGGGAGACCATGGTCATGACCTCCAGACACACACACACACACACACACACACACACACACAGAGACTCACCCAGACACACACACACACACACACACACACATACACACACACACACACACAGACTCACCCAGACACACACACACACACGCACACACACACACACACACACACACACACACACAGACACACACACACACAGACACACACTCTCACACACACACACACACACACACACACACACACAGACACACACACACACTCTCACACACACACACACACACACACACACACACACACACACACACACACAGACACAGACACAGACACAGACACAGACACACACACACAGACACACACACACACACACACACACACAGACTCACCCAGACACCGACTCAATGAATAGTTTGATCTTTTGTAGAATCATAATTATGGTGCCCAGTGTGATGATTCAGAGGATTATTGTAGATAAGACTGCACACTTTAGATCGTTTAGATCTTCTGTGTCTCCTCTCCCTGCTTTGAGCACGGCCATAGATCTCTCGTGCTGATGAGGGATGATTAAACAGGTGCATGTACAGTATACACATATATACAGGGTTGAGCAGCCTTCCTGGGGACTGCTGTGGTGAATCAGTATAAATCATGTCTTTTCTTGGGACTGGACTTCTCAGGAGTCAACATAATATATATGAAAAGTATCATGACGCCTGAAGCTGAAGCATTTGATGGGACGGATGTCTGTTCATTTCTCGAGACGCGTGTCGTCCCCCCCAAGAACACGACAGTCATTCTTCTAGTGTTTTGTGTCCCTTTGCGCTTGCTGTAGATGTGCGGCCACGCCTCCATCCCCACCATCTTGGTGACCAGGCACCACCCGTCAGTAAGTAACTCGAGCCTCTGCTTCCAGCGGCGCAAACACGTGGCGCAACAACGCTCACCGCCGCGAGGCGGGCGGGGCCTGTTACTATGGAAACAGCTGCTGTGTGTTGCGGTTCATCCGAAGCCCCTGCTAACCAGCTCTTTCCCTGATTGACTTCTAAATGTGTTCCACTCTGCTAACAGAGATTGCCATTGATTGATGGATGTGTGACTAACACAGCTGGCCAGCAGGGGGTTTTGGGGACCAAGAAACACTCAGCACGACGGGTTCCAAGTGACACGGCGTTGTCTGAGCAATTGGGTCTCGTGTCTGCACCTCCGGAACAGAACCCAGGGTGTTTCCGGAACAGAACCCAGTGTGTTCCGGAACAGAACCCCGTGTGTTCCAGTGCATCCTCTCCCTCCGTCTATGAGTAGAACCCAAGAGAACGTGTGTGTGTGTTTGTGTGTGTGTGTGTGTGTATCTGAAGCCCTACCTTTAACCAAACCCCCCCCTGCCGTAATGACTGCCCCGCCCCCTGCCCTGTGCCCCTCCCCCTGCCCTGTGCCCCTCCCCCTGCCCTGTGCCCCGCCTCCCCCTGCCCTGTGCCCCTCCCCCTGCCCTGTGCCCCTCCTCCCCCTGCCCTGTGCCCCTCCCCCTGCCCTGTGCCCCGCCTCCCCCTGCCCTGTGCCCCTCCCCCTGCCCTGTGCCCCGCCTCCCCCCGTGAGAGTCCCTCTGTGGTCCTCCCCATGGGGGGCGGAGTCAGCCCTGGAGGGACTGACACCTGTGCTGTAGTCTGACGTCTGACTGGGGTGGCAGTGTTGACCTGGGCTAGTGACCTGTGACCTGTGCTAGTGACCTGTGCTAGTGACCTGTGACCTGTGACCTGGCCTGGTGACCTGGGCTAGTGACCTGGGCTAGTGACCTGTGCTAGTGACCTGTGACCTGTGCTAGTGACCTGTGACCTGGGCTAGTGACCTGGGCTAGTGACCTGTGACCTGGGCTAGTGACCTGTGACCTGTGCTAGTGACCTGTGACCTGTGCTAGTGACCTGGGCTAGTGACCAGGGTTAGTGACCTGTGACCTGGGCTAGTGACCTGGGCTAGTGATTGTGTGGTGTCCATGTGTCGTGGCCGTGCGTCTGTGAGTCTGTGAGTCTGGACAGGCCCCTGAGGCAGAGGGGGAAGAGAAGCCGATGTGAAGGAACGATCAGCCTAGGGGTCAGCGGTCAGGGGTCAAGGGTCATTCATTGTGGAACACATCGCAGTCGTTTTGGCAGCGGTGGAGTTAAGTGTTTAAGTTACAGAAGTTTGTATTCTAAGCAGTGGGTTCAGTGTGTCATTCCAGCGCCGTGAGAAAGATAACTCGGTGGCATCCAGTGACTAGTCCTGAGTCAGTCGACATATGTCATTATTGTATGGCTTTATACCACCACTACAAAAAACAAGATGGCCGTACTGTGTTTTGTCTGTTACCAAGGCAGCAGTGTCTTGGGGGCATTCTGGAGCTAAACAAAGAGAACAAATCTGTAATAGAATTTTAAGACCAGTGTCATTTTGTCATTTTGAACCTCTTGAAAGATCTTCACCGGACTCGTACGAATGAAACAAACATACCCTTTACATAATGTGAGGTTGTGTGATTTTCCTGGTCTCACAATTCTCTGTTATGTACATATCTTTTATTCTTTTTTTTCCTTTCATATTGCACTACGTACATCTGTCTGGCTCATAGACATAGTTATTGTGAGGGTGTGCGTGTAAATAGCCCTTGACATGGGGGAGGCAGAAACATCATAAATATAAATAATACACATAAATAACCTTGATTACTGCAATATAAATATAAATAATACACAAAAATAACCTTGATTACTGCAATATAAATATAAATAATACACAAAAATAACCTTGATTACTGCAATATAAATATAAATAATACACAAAAATAACCTTGATTACTGCAATATAAATATAAATAATACACAAAAATAACCTTGATTACTGCAATATATAAATATAAATAATACACATAAATAACCTTGATTACTGCAATATATAAATATAAATAATACACATAAATAACCTCGATTACTGCTTTGTAAGGACCGTATCACTGAGGAATAAAAAAAGTAAGATGTATGCATGAAGAAACGCATGAACACTCCTCTTTAAACCAATCAATTTTGGACCTGAATTGTTGTAAGAAACCTGAATTGTTGTAAGAAACTACAGAGCTATATATAATAATATAGCTAATATATATATATATATATATAACTATAGCTATATCCAAGGCAAATCTAAATGTGTGGGATGGAACTGCATTCCAGTTTGTGTTGTCCACCTAACATAAAATTGAGCTTTCTCTGCATTCAGTACCAGTTGAAGGTCCAAAAGTGAACACGTATCAAGCATGAAAATCAGACTATATATATAAATAAACAGAGAGTTTACAGAGGAGTGAAGTATAATTAAGTCAGCATAACTGTCTCTTCATAAGCATTTGTTATAGATCGTGATCAGTAAGAGATGACTTCATTGACCTAAATTTGTTAACAGAGTTGGCAGTAACATCTTCTAGACTAGAGGCATAAAATAAGTCGTTGGATGGATGGATAGATGAATAGATGGATGGATGGATGGATGGATGGAGAGATGGATGGATGGATGGATGGAGAGATGGAGAGATGGATGGATGGATGGATGGATGGATAGATGGATGGATAGATGGAGAGATGGATGGATAGATAGATAGATGGAGAGATGGAGAGATGGATAGATGGATGGATGGATAGATGGATGGATAGATGGAGAGATGGAGAGATAGATAGATGGAGAGATGGAGAGATGGGGAGATGGAGAGATGGATGGATGGATGGATGGATGGATGGATGGATAGATGGATGGGTGGATGGATGGATAGATGGATAGATGGAGAGATGGATGCTTCAGATCTCCTGGGATGCCCCTCCTCTCTGCTCTGGTCTTTTCCTCTTTGTCCTGTTTTTTCCCATAATTTCCTCTTTTCTACCAAACTCCACGCATCTGCGTTTCTGACCATGTCTTACCCATCATGCATCTGCGTTTCTGACCATGTCTTACCCATCATGCATCTGCGTTTCTGACCATTAGGGGTGTAAAAAATAACCGATACGTATCGATATCCGTTTTTAGCGTGTAAGATTCGACTACATCCCGTATCGGTAATAAAATGACATGAACCGGTCTTCGCCCGATTTAAAAGTTGTGAATCGGTTCACAAGCGTTTGTCTCTCCGTTTTTTTCCCCACGCAAAACACAAAACACTTGACCTGTTGCATTTGATCTCAGTCAGAACAATGACAGCCTGTCATTGGCCAAAGCCCGCATAGCATAAACCAATCAGGCTGTATTCTCACAAATAACGCCAAGACAGATTACAGCTAGCTACGCTAGTAATTTC
>NC_045158.1:29939706-29944706 GCF_900700415.2 Clupea harengus | reverse complement strand
AACCTGGTCACCAGGACTGTGCACTAAAATGTTTAAGGGACCAATTCAAACTTGAAGTAATAGAAAAGAGAAAAATAGTTCTGCCTAAACAGTTGGAATGGAGGTTTTGCATGATATCAATTATCCCACATAACTTAACTGTAACACCTGCGTCTGCATAGCGGTCATAATTAGGACAAACGGCGCTTGTGTTTAACCCCATAGTGGTCAGAGGTCTTCTGAGTCGTCTTAGAAACACTGGATTAGTCTTTGTTCAGTAGAAAAACTAATTGGACCAGAAATGGAATCCCAAAGCACTCCTAAAATCAAATGAGAAGAAAAACAATTGTTGCGTCTTCGGTCAACAAGCGCTGCCCGTTCAGAAGATCTCTAAAACACTGCCGAATCACCATTGCATTTTTTTTTTAATGGTTACACCTTGTCATTCAAATCCCCTCACTTCCTTGTCTTGTGAGCTGGTGTCAGTGGTGTGTGTGTGTGTGTGTGTGTGTGTGTGTGTGCGTGCGTGCGTGCGTGCGTGCGTGCGTGCGTGCGTGCGTGCGTGCGTGTGCATACGTGAGAGATTCTAATGGTATGTCCTCTGTTTATGCACTCACTAGCGGATGTTGTTCAGTCTCATGGTGGCGTGTTCGTGGACAGTGTGTCCTCCCCCTCCTCCCCCCTCACCGCACCCCTCTGTCGTGTCCAACGGCGGCCCAGTGAGGTCAGCATGGCCAGCCAGGTCTCAGGGATGGCAGACAGCTACAATACCACCAACATAGCTAACAGTAAGTGTGTCCATTGCTCTCATGTGCACCTCTCCTCTTCTCTCTCCTCTCTCTCCTCCCCTCTCTCCTCTCTCTCTTCCCTCTCTCCTCCTCTACTCTCTCCTCTCTCTCCTCTCTCTCCCCTCTCTCTCCTCTCTCTCTCCTCTCTCTCCTGCTATCCTCTCTCTTCTCTCTCTCCTCTCTCTCTCTCTCCTCCTCTCTCTCTTCCCCTCTCCCTCCTCCTCTCTCCTCTCCTCTCTCTCCTCTCCTCTCCCCTCTCTCCTCTCTCTCTTCCCTCTCTCCTCCTCTACTCTCTCCTCTCTCCCCTCTCCTCTCCTCTCTCTCCTCTCCTCTCTCCTCTCTCTCCTCTCTCCTCTCTCTCCTCTCTCCCCTCTCTCCTCTCCTCTCTCCTCCTCTCTGTCTCTCCTCCTCTCTCCCCTCTCTCTCCTCCTCTCTCGCCTCTCCTCTCTCCTCCTCTCTGTCTCTCTTTCCTGTCTGATCTTCTTCTCCTCTGTTTCTTCACTCGTTCCATCTCTCCACTCAACTGCAGCATCACACCTCATGTTGGCTGTCATATGGCTTAGTCACATTGTCTACGACATGAACACACACACACACACACACACACACACACACACACACACACACACATATACACTCCACTGCCAATGCATGGGACAATATTACCAATTACCAAACAATATTACCAAAGTGACACGTAATATACAATCTACATTGTTTCATTTTCTAACAACAGTTATTATTCTTCTATAAAACGTTTTGTACTACAGTTGTTATTTTCCTATGCAGTACGACAATTATTATTCTCTTATAAAAAGAGCAGTTATTATTCTCCTATAAAACGTGCAGTTATTATTCTCTTATAAAAAGAGCAGTTATTATTCTCCTATAAAACATGCAGTACTACATTATGTCATCAGACTCCCAGCAGTCTCGTGCAGGGTTCATCCTTGAGATGGAGGTATCTGTTAGGCTGCTGTCCAGTCTGCTGTGGTGTCAGTGGTGTGTGTGTGTGTGTGTGTGTGTGTGTGTGTGTGTGTGTGTGTGTCCTGCTCCTCCTCAAACTCACTGTCTGGCCAGTAAATGCACAGGAGACATGAGATGCATTCACTGCCTGAGCACTCATCTGTCTGTCATGCGTGCCCAGTGGAAGCTCCATGTGCTGGAACCATAATGTCTGCTGGTCTGCCTGCTGGTCTGCCCGCTGGTCTGCCCGCTGGTCTGCTCGCTGGTCTGCAATCAGGGCCACCCTACACAGCACACCGCACCACACCACACCACACCACAGCACACCCCCACCACACCACCCCACCCCACCCCACCCCACCCCACACTGCGCCGCGGTCTGCACTGCAACAGTCAGAAATTACAAACAGAAACAGAAATACAATTTGGTATTAAAAAAGAAACACAATATATGTATTCTTTGGTATGTTCCGGCTTCTGGAGGAACTCTCTTTACTCAATGACTATGTGCTTTAATGAGGGTGTTGAATTTGATAATTAATTGAGAATAATAATGACTATGTTGGTATGCATGTTACTGTGTTTTGATGTAACGCTTCATCTTCTATTGCAGGCCTCAAACTCCCAGAGAACTGGTTGAATTATCTCTAAATCCTATTTCTAAAACTAAATATTAAAGTGATCAATTGACATGAAAGCTGGTGTGAATGATTTGGTCGTGCTATCTTAAGGGCGCTGATGTATCTGACCGTTTGTAAATCAGCTCATCAGCGGTCGATCAGAGGATCTGAGTTGTGATTTGTTCCCCTCTCTGCTGTCCTTCAGCCTCGGCCAGATCAGATGCAGTCCAGCCTTCCAAAAAGAGCGGCCTGCTCGCTCAGCTGGCCTTGTCGTCCTCTCAAGCCTCGGCCAAGTTCTTGTCCTCCCAAGCCGGCTCGGTCAGGTTCTTTCTCAGGAGCCCCCCGTTATCCCGTAAAAGGGGAGTGGCCAAAAACTGCTCCACGAGACCACAAGTCACAGCTCCCGATCATCCGGTTCCGGGACATGTTCTAGAACCGGTTCTTCTTAAGTCGGAACCGGCGCTCAAACTGACCTCAGAGACGGAGGTCTGGACGCCGGACGAAGACTTGTCGCCAACAGCGGGTTTCAACCGAGCCGGGTCGGCAGCTCTGGACTTTGCCATGTGTGATCTGGTCTCTTTGGACTCCTCCTGCCCCGACCTTGACCAAGGTAGCCGTGATGTGGTGTGTGTGTGTGTGTGTGTGAGGGGCCCTCAGAAGAGCATCTCTCTCTCTCTCTTCTGTCCGAGGAGTCTCCGCCGACTTTCAACCTCTTGGAGCTCGAGCTCCTGTCTTGTGTGGGGACCCTCTGCTCCTGTCTTGAGTGGGGTTCTCTGGGGTTCTCTGGGGGTTCTCTGCTCCCGTCTTCAGTGGGGTTCTCTGGGGTTCTCTGGGGTTCTTGAGTGGGGTTCTCCGCTCCCGTCTTGTGTGGGGTTCTCTGGGGTTCTCTGGGGTTCTCCGCTCCTGTCTTCAGTGGGGTTCTCTGGGGTTCTCTGGGGTTCTCCGCTCCTGTCTTCAGTGGGGTTCTCTGGGGTTCTCCGCTCCTGTCTTCAGTGGGGTTCTCTGGGGGTTCTCTGGGGTTCTCTGGGGTTCTCCGCTCCTGTCTTCAGTGGGGTTCTCTGGGGTTCTCCGCTCCTGTCTTCAGTGGGGTTCTCTGGGGGTTCTCTGGGGTTCTCTGGGGGTTCTCTGGGGGTTCTCTGGGGTTCTCTGGGGGTTCTCTGGGGTTCTCTGGGGGTTCTCTGCTGCTGGGGTGGTCCGGCTCTCTAGAGCTCCACACACACAGTCAGATGTTCACTCTCTCTCCCCCCTCCTTGCCTTCCCTAATGGAATTCTAATACTATGACAAGATGGTGAGAGATTCTAACAGCCACCATTGGTATGATGATGATGATGATGAAGATGATGATGATGATGATGATGATGATGATGATGATGAAGAAGATGATGATGATGATGATCCATCATGGCACACACAGGCTCTTACTCCTTCAGGATGTCCTTGGATCAACACACACACACACACACACACACACACACACACACACACACACACACACACATACACACACACACACACACACACACACACACACACACACACATACACACACTCTGTTTCCTCTGTTTCATTAAGATCCCAGGGCAAACACTCGATCCAAAATGTCATCTATGTCTTCTTCTCTTGCATGATTGAAAGCTGATGTAATCACACTAACTGTCCTTTACTGAACTTCCACTGCATGTGAGTGCGCCTCACTGGGCTTGGGAGTGGTACTGCGTCTTCTCTGCGCTCTTACTTTGGGATATGATCCGTTCTTTACCGCATGGCCGACATCCGGCTCTGTCCAGTTCTGAAAATGACATTGAGCCGGGAACTTGATGCTTAGTGCCATTAGGACTGACTTGAGGATGTTTTGGCATCAGATCAGCTTGTTTCCATTCTACGTCCAGATCAGAGGGAAGTGAATCCTCCACTCACAGAGGTTCTCAGTTATTAGGATTTGATTCCAGGATGATTCCACCCAAGGAGCCACAAACACCTGATTCCACTCTAATCAGAATCTCCTTAACCGCCGGTCATTGATTTTTCACACTAATTGCCCTCACTGGTGCCACTAATGCCCTCACTAATGCCCTCACTGGTGCCACTAATGCCCTCACTAATGCTCTCACTGGTGCCACTAATGCCCTCACTAATGCCCTCCCTGGTGCCACTAATGCCCTCCCTGGTGCCACTAATGCCCTCCCTGGTGCCACTAATGCCCTCCCTGGTGCCACTAATGCCCTCCCTGGTGCCACTAATGCCCTCCCTGGTGCCACTAATGCTTGGTTGGAGTAAAAACAGCTGGTGGCTGTGGGTGCCAGCGCTGCGAGCGCACGGAGTAGGTGGCATGTGAGAGGCGTGTTTACAGCGTTGTTGACCTGTTTGTTTGTTGACCAGTTTGTTGCTTCTTGCTTCAGTGGCCGCACGCTGGTGGGGTAGCAAGAGGCTGGACTTCGCCCTCTACTGCCCTGATGCGCTCACGGCCTTCCCCACCGTCGCCCTACCTCACCTCTTCCACGCCTCCTACTGGGAGTCCACGGATGTGGTGTCCTTCCTGTTGAGACAGGTGAGAAAACTACACTACCCACAATGCTCAGGACCGGGCTAACCAATTATTTGAAGCAGTAATGCATATATATATATATTTTTTTTAAATCTGCAACA
>NC_045158.1:29924706-29937206 GCF_900700415.2 Clupea harengus | reverse complement strand
GTAATCTGATCATCTATGTGACGGGGCGTCCCGACATGCAGAAGCAGCGCGTGGTGGCCTGGCTCTCCCAGCACAACTTCCCCCACGGCATCGTGTCCTTCTGCGACGGCCTGGTGCACGACCCGCTGCGGCACAAAGCCAACTTCCTCAAGTCCCTCATCAGTGAGGTGTGTGTGTGTGTGTGTGTGTTGGGGTGTGGGGGAGTAATGGAATTAGCTCTCCATCAGTGCTGTTTGCTCCTCTTTGGATACATGTTTAGGTGTGTGTGTGTATATACCAAATCTGCCCCTCGTGTTCTTGAGTATGTGTGTGTGTGTGTGTGTGTGTGTGTGTGTGTGTGATTCTAAAGTGTGTATTTCTTTCAGACACACATGAAGATCTGCGCTGGCTACGGTTCCACGAAAGACATCTCCGTCTACTCCAGCATCGGCCTCTCGCCCTCACAGATCTACATCGTGGGCCGGCCGTCCAAGAAGATGCAACAGCAGTGCCAGGTGACACACACCAACTCATAGCAATTAGCATTAGCATTTAGCATTAGCATTTAGGTGACACACACCAACTCATAGCAATTAGCATTAGCATTAGCATTTAGGTGACACACTCTAAAGACACCAACTCATATCAATTAGCATTAGCATTTAGGTGACACACTCTGAAGACACCAACTCATATCAATTAGCATTAGCATTTAGGTGACACACTCTGAAGACACCAACTCATATCGATTAGCATTAGCATTAGCATTTAGGTGACACTCTGAAGACACCAACTCATATCGATTAGCATTAGCATTAGCATTTAGGTGACACACTCTGAAGACACCAACTCATATCGATTAGCATTAGCATTAGCATTTAGGTGACACACTCTGAAGACACCAACTCATATCAATTAGCATTAGCATTGAGTGCATTGTTTTCAGCACAAAAGGCATAATCCTAAAAGCTCCCTCTATTTCTCCCTCTCATTCTTCTTTCTTTCTTCTTCCTCTGTCTCTCATTCTTCTTCCTCTCTTTCTTCTTCCTCCGTCTCTCTCAGTTCATCTCGGACGGCTACGCGGCCCACCTGTCTCAGCTGGAGACCGCGCACCGCGCCCGGCCCGCCAAGTCCAGCAGCTCCCGCATGGTGCTACGCAAGCCCAGCTTCGGCCTGGGCACCAGCGGAGAGTTCCTGCGCAAGAGCAACCACCTGCTGCGTACCATCTCCTCCCAGCCCGGCCCCGGTGCCACCCCTGGCACCACCCCCACCCCCGGTGCCAGCGCCAGCTCCAGCTCCAGCTCCCAGAGCCAGGGCCACGGGCGGCCTGAGCGCACCAAGAGTCAGTCGGACGGGCATCATACCGAGCGGGCAGAGCGGGCACAGGCGCAGCGCAGCATGAGTCTGGCCGCGGGGTGCTGGGGGCGCAGCGGCAGCGGCAGCGCCAAGCAAGACAAGCTGGAGCCCGCCGCCGCCTTCCACCCAAAGAACTAGCAGGAGCGTAGAAGAGTGAGAGAGAGAGAGAGAGAGAGAGAGAGAGAGGGAAGGGAAAGAAAAGAAAAGAGAGTGAGAGAAAGGTTGCAATGAAAGGAAGTCTGGAGAGCAAGTGAGGGGTGAGAGAGGAACAGGAAATTGAGGGAATGATTGATTGATCATGGAACAGTCTGTGCTCCTGCAACCTCTCCAGACACAGCTGTTCACTGATCATGGAACAGTCTGTGCGCCTGCAACCTCTCCAGACACAGCTGTTCACTGATCATGGAACAGTCTGTGCCCCTGCAACCTCTCCAGACACTGCTGTTCACTGATCATGGAACAGTCTGTGCCCCTGCAACCTCTCCAGACACAGCTGTTCACTCCATCCACCGTCACAACCCCGGAGTCCGAGTCTCTCTGTCTCCTCACGAGACGCTCAAGTGGCTCCAGCACAATGCTCACGAGACATCACAGATCGCCAGGTCACGAGACATCACAGACCGCCAGGTCACGGGAGAAAAAGCACGTTTGAATTCCATCTCGTTAGTCGCAGTTAGTGAAATCAGATGCGTGTGACTGCTCCACTCGTGAAGGGAAATTTGCTAAATGCCTTCAAGCCTTTCTTTTGTGAGGAGGTCAGTAAAATCACGTTACACATGTCACAGTCGGCACTCACAAAGCAGAAGTGGGGACTACTGGAGAACCGCCGAGACTGAGATGGGAAAATCATGGTCCTTACAGCACACAAATTCAGACTATTAGACGTGTGAATATGGGAGTCTGAGATGGGAACATCATGGTCCTTACAGCACACAAATTCAGACTATTAGACGTGTGAATATTGGGAGTCTGAGATGGGAACATCATGGTCCTTACAGCACACAAATTCAGACTATTAGACGTGTGAATATGGGAGTCTGAGATGGGAACATCATGGTCCTTACAGCACACAAATTCAGACTATTAGACGTGTGAATATGGGAGTCTGAGATGGGAACATCATGGTCCTTACAGCACACAGATTCAGACTATTAGACGTGTGAATATGGGAGTCTGAGATGGGAACATCATGGTCCTTACAGCACACAAATTCAGACTATTAGACGTGTGAATATGGGAGTCTGAGATGGGAACATCATGGTCCTTACAGCACACAAACTCAGACTATTAGACGTGTGAATATGGCTGAGCACCTCTTAATGTCTGTTGCACAAGTTCACAGAATAGCATTTTATTTCCAGTTTCTATGTTTTGTGCACATGTGTGTCTGCACGTGCACACACTCCTGTGGATCACGAGTGTGTGTGTGTGTGTGTGTGTGTGTGTGTGTGTGTGTGTGTGTGTGTGTGTTTCTTGTTTGTAAGATTTTTGCGTACGACCCGCGTACGACCCGCTACGGCACAAAGCCAACTTCCTCAAGTCCCTCATCAGTGAGGTGTGTGTGTGTGTGTGTGTGTGTGTGGGGGAGAGTAATGGAATTAGCTCTTCATCAGTGCTGTTTGCTCCTCTTTGGATACATGTTTAGGTGTGTGTGTGTATATACCAAATCTGCCCCTTGTTCTTGAGTGTGTGTGTGTGATTCTAAAGTGTGTATTTCTTTGTGTGTGTGAGTGAGTGCCTGTTTGTCAAGTGTTTTCCAGGGTGAAAGTGTCTGTGCATATGCAGCATGATTAGGTTATTGACTAGAAGGTTCTCTCAACTCAGTCATGTCCATTCCGGTCAGCAGAGGGAAGCACTGCAGTCTATTGGCCACTATTTGGCAAGGCCTGGGTGAAGCACTGCAGTCTATAGACCACTATTTGGCAAGGCCTGGGTGAAGCACTGCAGTCTCTAGGCCACTATTTGGCAAGGCCCGAGGGAAGCACTGCAGGCTCTAGGCCACTATTTGGCAAGGCCCAAGGGAAGCACTGCAGTCTATAGACCACTATTTGGCAAGGCCCAAGGGAAGCACTGCAGTCTATAGGCCACTATTTGGCAAGGCCTGGGTGAAGCACTGCAGTCTCTAGGCCACTATTTAGCAAGGCCCAAGGGAAGCACTGCAGTCTATAGGCCACTATTTGGCAAGGCCCAAGCTAAGCACTGCAGTCTCTAGGCCACTATTTGGCAAGGCCCAAGGGAAGCACTGCAGTCTATAGACCACTATTTGGCAAGGCCCAAGGGAAGCACTGCAGTCTATAGGCCACTATTTGGCAAGGCCTGGGTGAAGCACTGCAGTCTATAGGCCACTATTTGGCAAGGCCCAAGGGAAGCACTGCAGTCTCTAGGCCACTATTTGGCAAGGCCCGAGGGAAGCACTGCAGTCTCGAGACCACTATTTAGGGGTCTGTATATTTATGACAGTTGTGTGTACATATTACTGTAGAGATCTTTACACGTAGGGTAGTAGACCAGGAGGGCCATACTGTACTGTCCTGGGGCTGAGATGCAATCCCATCCCATCCCATCCACGCCTTCTATGACTTATCACTTGAACTAGTCTTCTGGGCTCAGTAGGTTTTGCTTGTTGGTGAGGTCCAGATCTCCTTACGCTGTCAGCAGTGGAACCACACACCGCGGGTCTGATTTGCCAAAGCTTTTTAGCCTGTGCTAAATACCTATAGTATGTAGTTATGAACAAGTGCAAAGCATATTGCCCATGTTAAGATTCTTTGGCAAACCTTTTTGAAATGGCTGTATTGTATTGATATTATGCCTTGTATAATATTCTTTTTTTTTTTTAATCATTATCGCTAGTCTTTTTAAAGGGCAGCTGTGTGTGTGTGTGTGTGCCAATCGTCACTGCTGGTAGTGTGTGCTCACTCAAAATGCAACAATTCTGTTATGAATTTTTAGGACATTTTTAGGTTTATGTTTTATGCCCTGCGTGGTCCACTAAGATTCATAACTTTGTGTGTCTAGGTTTAAATCTAAGCGTATGCATATATTGAACAGCACCGTTATGTAGATACTGTAAAGAGTGTGTAAATGTTAACCAAAGCTTAGGTTGTGAAGAACTGCAATGTATTTATTGATTTTTAAGGTGATGGGACTTTGGGACGGGTTTCTAGGGTTACGTTACGCGATGTTACTTCATTCTTCCTCGTCCAACCTTCAGCACGAATGTCCACACGGAGCTGCCGAGTACACTGACCCCGACAAGGCTCCAAACACACAATGCCTCCCTCACACACACACACACACTTGTAGAACGGGGGCCAGGGACAGACGACACAAGTCCTCCAGTATCACGAGGGGGCGCTCTTCTATATAAGCCCTTGTTTGGTGAAGCCGGTGTGGAGACACTTGAATGCTAATAGGATACTCTTTACAGCGGCCCCTTGATGCCTCCCTCACACACACACACACACACACACACACACACACTCACACACACTTGTAGAACTCTTCACAGCGGCCCCTTGTGCCTTCCTAGTGGTAAGATTTGACATTTACGACTTACAGGTAGAATCGCCTTTCTCCCGTCCCTGGGTGGGGGAGCTGAGCTGAAGGCACCCCACCCTTCCTTCTACCCCTTTGGACAAAGACTACCTCTGCCCCTGCCACACACACCCCCCCCCCCCCCTGATCCAGCCTTTCCTTCTCTAGAGCGAGCGAGCTGCCCCAGGACCGACCCAGCGGACAGTCCCTAGTCTACGCTGAGCCTAAACCAATCAGGGATGCTTTTAGTCCCTGGTCCCCCCGCTGAGCCTAAACCAATCAGGGATGCTTTTAGTCCCTGGTCCCCCCGCTGAGCCTAAACCAATCAGGGATGCTTTTAGTCATCCGTGTATCAATCATTTCCCCCCCATTTTGTTTTGCATTCAGCTCCCAAGTAATACTGGATGAGGAAAGAAATAAAATTTAAGAAAATAGTACAATTTTATTCTATGTATAAATTAAAATCAAGGGATGTTTTGTTTTCTGTAAGCTGACGATATGACTTTAAGATAGTGAGGTGAAGCCACTCCAAGCCAAAGTGCCTCAACTCATACAGCTTAGCCCTCAGACAGAGAAACACACTGCTAGACTCTCAGAGGACACGGCCACTATTCCACATGCCCACAAAACCTTGACGGCAGCACGACGCTGCATAAATCAATCCCAGCTCACCATCCAGACGGGGGCAACAATGGCGGCACAATGACGAAGAACCAGGAGACAGAGAGGTGGACATCAGTTGGAAAAGAAATGGAATATTCATTATTTGTATATAAAGGAGAATAATTGAATTCATTCTGTGTCTGTTGCATCTTTGTCGGATCACTCACACCACACACACACACACAACACTATTTATGTTTCACGAGTGGAAAAAGTACACTCCGTCTCCGTACAGTCGGTCTTGTCAGACTTCATACCATTATCCCTGACTAGGTTACGGATCACACACACACAGACACACCTAACTGTTGCACTCAGCAAAAATCACAGGTGACAGTTTTCACATGGTAACAGAAAAGGCCGTACACCAGGCACCCATTTCATCAGGATTTATTTCATGCAGATGTTCTCGCTCATTTTAATGCATTTTTTGTTCTCAACTTTTAAACGTAGTCTTAACGCGTTCTTAACTCTTAAAAAATGTCTTCAGCCAAACACGACTCCCTGGTCATCATCAGTGTCTTGAACTCTAACCTCTCAGAAGTCTCGGCTTGACAACAGGTACCCTTTCAAACTACACCACCCATCATGCACTGCATGCTAATCAGTTCCCCCGAGTGTTCTGCTCTGGTGCTGAAGTCAAATAATTCCAGTATCTCCCCCGTGACTGAGCTCAACTGGAAACAAGAGGTTCGGCACAGAAAGCTCACGTGAGCACAATTTCACCTCACCTGAAAGCTCCTCCTTTACATCATGAAGAGGCTGCTTTAGGGCACAGAGTTCTAATGGAAAAAAGATTCAGCAACAGTTAAGGCTGTAAGATTCTTGGACTACCTTTAATTATTTATCAGACAAAACAGCTGTACTAATTGACTATTTCAAGTTGATGATGATGAGGACTCCATCTTGAGGACTTTCGTCTTATTTTAACTACGATACAGAAGTTTCACTCCTGTGTTGAGCACGGCAGTGAGATTTAGCTGGATGAGGGCAGCAGCAGCAGCAGCAGCAGGAGGATGATGATGGTGGTGGTGGTGGTGGTCGCTTGAATGGAGGCGCTTGGATGGGCGCGGCGGCGTCCCACAGGGATCCGTTTCAGGGCCCTGCCAGGTGTGCTCTCCCTCAGTCCAGCCCAGAGGAGGCTGCATCAGATGGAGGCGGGCACAGGTCGTGGTAGAGGGCCCGCTCTACCTGTTGATGCCCATCCTCTTGGCAAAGGCATTCCCATCACCCTTAGTGGCTTGCTGAAACCAGATAAGATATAACAGTGAGAAGCTGTGGGGAAGTCTGAGTTTTCATTCATTAGCCGACTTGATGATCTTAATTGAAAATCCATGTAATTAAAATGTCTACATATATTCAATGTTCAAGTATATATTTATTATGATTACAATTAACAATATCCATTAGCAATTCACCAAGCAGTTAGTAGGTGAAAATAGTCTTACTGGTTGACTAGAAGGCAGAAAAGTAAGCTGGTCGGTTGAAAGCTGAAATTGACAGTGCTGTGGGCCGGGGTGTTTATGTGTGTGTGTATGTGTGTGTGTGTGTGTGTGTGTGTGTATGTGTGTGTATATCTACATTTCAGGGAGTCTGTGAGCTTTACCTTATTGATATCCTTGTGCTTTTCCTTGGTGATGATCTCTTCCAGGATCTCTCCATCTCCTCGCACCACCCTTTAACACAACCACATCAGAAACCTCAATGACTCCGTCAGATCACGCTCTCCATGCATGGAACATATATACAGATGCATTAACCCCCCTACAGTCCTTTACACAATGTTCATTATGAGAGAGGGAATGCTTGAGAGCCCTACTAACTGGCAGCTGAGCCTTTGACCTAAGCTTTTTCACCCAACTACAAGAACTGCAGAGACACTCTCAGACCCGTGATCTTTCCAGTCACCAGTTTGTTTATGTACTGGGTCCAGTTTATGTACTGTACTCTGAGAACATACCGCGTGCGTCCCGTCTCTGGGTCCAGGATCCTGCGGATGACGCTCTGTCTGGCTTCGTACTCCTCCTTCGTGATTGGACGTTTGGTGGAGAGGCGGGCCTTCTGCTCATCCGTCATTGCTGCGAGAGGAGAGGAGAGAAGACATGGTTCTTGGTTCTTGCCAACGTTTCTCCTGAAAGTCTATACCGCTGTGACGCCAAAACAGCAAGCTTTCGTGTTCAAGATAATAATACTGCGATGTCAAATTGCACATTTATGCAATGCCAGTACATACGCAACATTTTTTCAACTGATGCAAGCTTGGAATTTTGCACATCTTACCTAGTAGCTACATATACATTACATGACTATTTTAGATTTTGCAAACTTATATTACAAAGTCCACTTAAAATGGTAATCAGATGCTTCACTCGGATGATACAGCGACTACATTACTGTTCGGCGAAAGCACATTTGAGAAAGATATAAAAACAGCTTGCTCTATGTGATATTACCAGATTGTGGCTCCTTATCCAAGATGACTCATGCAGAGACTAGCCTTCTGAAACAGGGGTGGTGTGTGTGTGTGTGTGAGGAAGCGTGTGTGTGTGTGTGTGTGGAAGCGTGTGTGTGTGTGTGTGTGTGTGTCGGTGTGTGAGGAAGCGTGTGTGGGTGGGTGTGTGTGTGTGTGTGTGTGTGTGTGTGTGTGCGCGTGTGTGTGTGTGTCGGTGTGTGTGGGTGTGTGGAAGCGTGTGTGGAAGCGTGTGTGTGTGTGTGTGTGTGTGTGAGGAAGCGTGTGTGTGTGTGTGTGTGTGTGTGTGTGTGTGTGTGTGCGCGTGGGTGTGTGTGTGGGCGTGTGTGTGGGCGTGGGTGTGGGTGTGTGTGTGTGTGAGGAAGCGTGTGTGTGTGGGTGTGTGTGTGTGTGTGTATGTGAGGAAGCGTGTGTGTGTGGGTGTGGGTGTGTGTGTGTGTGAGTGTGTGTGAGTGTGTGTGAGTGTGTGAGTGTGTGTGTGTGTGTGTGTGTGTGTGTACACCTACCTGGTCCTTGCTCCGCTGCCTCCTCACTCATCCATGTCTCCAGAACACCTGGAGCTAGCGTTGCCACGGAGACCGCGGCGGGGGGGCCCCCGGGGGCCGTCAGCAGTTCCGGCTTCTCCGCCGCCTTCTCCGCCGCCATCTTCTTCAACTTCTTCAGCTTCTTCCTCTCCTTCTTTTCCCTTTTCTTTTCCTTCTTCTTCTCCTTGGCCTTCAGCTTCTTCAGCCGCTTCTTGGCCTTACGATGCTTTCTTCTTTTCTTGGCCTCCTCGTCGCTGGACGATGACGACGAAGAGCTGGAGGAAGAGGAGGAGGAGGAAGAGGAGCTCCTCTGATGTTTGGCAGCCTTGGCGCTGGCCTGCTTGCGCTTCTCCTGTTTCCTGTCTGTGAGACAGATAAGATGACTGAGAACATAGGAAACTTTGACTTATTGATGGACAGAATACATCACAACAGGGTTTAAAGGGGACCAGGGCAGTTTCTTCTATATTGCTGTTCCAACTTCACTACTGGAACAATCATTATCCTAGAGTGTTAACTTCTAAAAGTCTGCAGAAAGGCCTAAAGACGGTACTATCAGTAGCAGTAGAGTGAGATGGCATTAAGATGGTACTATCAGTAGAGTTTGACGGCATTAAGATGGTACTATCAGTAGAGTTTGACGGCATTAAGACGGTACTATCAGTAGTAGTAGAGTTTGACGGCATAAAGACGGTACTATCAGTAGAGTTTGACGGCATTAAGACGGTACTATCAGTAGTAGTAGAGTTTGACGGCATTAAGACGGTACTATCAGTAGTAGTAGAGTTTGACGGCATTAAGATGGTACTATCAGTAGTAGAGTGTGACGGCATTAAGACGGTACTATCAGTAGAGTTTGACGGCATAAAGACGGTACTATCAGTAGTAGTAGAGTTTGACGGCATTAAGACGGTACTATCAGTAGTAGTAGAGTTTGACGGCATAAAGACGGTACTATCAGTAGTAGTAGAGTGTGACGGCATTAAGATGGTACTATCAGTAGAGTTTGACGGCATTAAGACGGTACTATCAGTAGTAGAGTGTGACGGCATTAAGACGGTACTATCAGTAGTAGTAGAGTTTGACGGCATTAAGACGGTACTATCAGTAGAGTTTGACGGCATTAAGACGGTACTATCAGTAGTAGTAGAGTTTGACGGCATTAAGACGGTACTATCAGTAGTAGTAGAGTTTGACGGCATTAAGACGGTACTATCAGTAGTAGTAGAGTTTGACGGCATTAAGACGGTACTATCAGTAGTAGTAGAGTGTGACGGCATTAAGATGGTACTATCAGTAGTAGTAGAGTTTGACGGCATAAAGACGGTACTATCAGTAGAGTTTGACGGCATTAAGACGGTACTATCAGTAGTAGAGTGTGACGGCATTAAGACGGTACTATCAGTAGTAGTAGAGTTTGACGGCATTAAGACGGTACTATCAGTAGAGTTTGACGGCATTAAGACGGTACTATCAGTAGTAGTAGAGTTTGACGGCATTAAGACGGTACTATCAGTAGTAGTAGAGTTTGACGGCATTAAGACGGTAGTATCAGTAGTAGTACAGTTTGACGGCATTAAGACGGTACTATCAGTAGAGTTTGACGGCATTAAGACGGTACTATCAGTAGAGTTTGACGGCATTAAGACGGTACTATCGGTAGCAGTAGAGTTGGACTCACCTTGGCTCTTGCTCGAAGTGCGTGCGTTCTTTTTCTGGGGGATTGGACTAGTACTGTTGGAGCTGGAAGAGGAGGAAGAGGAGGACGACGAAGACTTTCTGCGTTTCTTCTTCTCAGTCTTCTTCTCTTGCGCTTGTCTGCTCCGTGACCTCCCGGGAGATCTGTCTCGCGATCTGCTCCGACCTCGACCCATTTTTACTCAGTCTGCAGAGAGCAGACAGACTTCTTTAAGAATCCCAATTGTATGACTGCGACAGCACAGCAATTAAACGATACAATAAAATCACGGCCAACCCAGGATGTTTTACAATATATATATATATAATGAACCACAATCGAAGACAAAAATGACAAAAACTGGGCTAGGATTTGAGAAATTCGTCTTAGAAGTGACTACATGAACCTTAGCTTAAGCTACAACTATATCGAGGTAAACTGTTTTAGTGAACACTGACGATAAGCATACGGTTTTATTGAAGTAAAGTCATCAGTGAAATCATGATCATCAAGCAATAACTTTCTTGACTGGCTCCTTATCCAGTGCGGGGCACACCAAACAATCTCTCAGGTTGTTCTGCCCAGATCAATGCCATTAACTAGCTAACTTCACATTCATTCTTTACGTTTATTTACTTACATTTTAGAGATAGATCAGCGATTCCTTTTTGGAACTCTTGTCGATGTCTTAAATATACGTTTCGTAATAAAAATAATTCTCGAGGTTCGGAGAAGACCGTCCTCGCTGCTCTCTGCTTCCGCCGCCGTGTTTGTTGTCGTCGCGTCACGTTTTTCTCGGTCCTCTGGGGATTTCCGGAAATTGCGGAAGAGAGTCCGTCCTTCCGTGGGCTCACTATCTACATAAACTAAAGTTCCGAACAGATTTTTTATTTAGAATCTATGGACTAAGCAAACGCTCATACAAAAATGTAATCTACAGAATACCATCATTAAGTCAGTCTTTTTGTAGAGGTAACTGTAGCATATTTGCTGAACTTAAGGCAGCCATATTGTTTTACTTCAACAGAAAATTGGGTCACTATAAATTGCTTAATATATTTAGACAAGGTCGAAGCGGTCAGGCAGTTAATTTAACATCAGGTTTGGGTATTAACTTATTCTTGGCCTTAGTGGCTGGCCTATTGTTGAAACAAATACGATGTCTAACTGGGGCGTTGGTCCTAGCAGACAATTCAGTTCCATTGTTAGAATACATAACATACATATATGATCAGTAAAGGTGGAATATGTAGTTTTGTTATCAAAAGATTGCTCTAAATCAGTGGTTCTTATTGGAGATACTGAACCCTGCAAGCTTTATCAGTGCATTCACCGAACCCTTCATAATTGGAAAAATAAAATATGATTTCTTCAAAACATAGGTATATAATTAAAAAATTGTGTGGTGCCAAATTGTCGGCAGCCAATTTTTTGATGGCCGACAAAAATGGCCCGACATTGCTAGTGTGAACCGGGCTATACTGTGTGTGTCTTGACCCCTGCCGAACCCCTGAGAGTGACTCAACGAACCCCTGGGGTTCGATCGAACCCAGGTTAAGAACCACTGCTCTAAATGTAATGTAATTCTGATGGTTTCAGAAGTGGTTTGCCAAGTGTACAATGTAGGCTTTTTCCTTTTTCGTGCATATGACAAAAAGTCTTGAAGTACATTCAGGATTATTTCAGTATGAAATCTTCAACGAATATTCTCTCTTGTCAATGTAGAATTGTGTAAGAAAAAAAACAAGTCATCAACATGTATTTGCACTTTAACAATTTATTTAACTCTACATATTTACAAAGGCCTTAATATTGCAACTGTAGAACTTAGAAATTAAAGCTTATTGTACAAAATGTGACCTCTTCAGTTGGATGCTAACAAATAGCCCTTTTTTTTTTTTAATAACACATTCCGACAGAGCACAAAACTCTGCTGCTGCATTCACAACCTTTCCAATACAACTGGTTTAATATCAGTTTCATCTCCTCTCTAAATAAGTACCATCAACCAACCCACTGGAAGCTAAGTACAGCTGATCCAGGACCAGCTCCCCCGGGCAAACATTCGGGCACATTCTAGGCCCTACTACGCCACAGAGGGAGAGAAGAGAGTGCCGCCCGCCGTTGGCAGGGATCCAATGCCCCCTGAATAGAGAGCGCGGGCACTGGACAATGTGTCGAGGGTTTCCAGGGTTTTTGTATCCATGGCGTTAGAGAACGCCATGTTGACATGTCCACCGCTCCACAGGCCTAGCTGACGTGACTCCGCCTACTGCCCGCCCTTATGCTGCAG
>NC_045158.1:29889706-29919706 GCF_900700415.2 Clupea harengus | reverse complement strand
CAAAGGTCAACGTGACGGCCCTCACCGGTGCGCTTGATGATCTCCATGACTCCCCAGGGGGTGGCGGGCAGCATGGTGGACTGATCCAGGCACATCCGGCCTACATTCACCACGTGGAAGCCGTCCACGTCTTTATCAGGACACACGGCGTTACACACACGCCGCTCATCGATGTGCTCTGTTTGGGAGACGGGGGAAAGACACACACACACAGCGTTACACAGAGAGGGAGAGAGACAGAGAGAGACAGAGTGAGAGAGGCAGAGATGGAGTGAGACAGAGAGGGAGAGAGGGAGAGAGGGAGAGAGACAGAGAGAGGGAGAGGCAGAGAGGGAGAGGGAGAGGTAGTAAACAGGAGAGGGGACCATGTGAGCCAAGTGGTCAAAAATAGCTGCGCTTCTCAGGAACATGGAGAGACATGATACGTGATACAGGGCAGTGATTGGGCGGCTAAGCTGGAGGTGGCAGACTGCTGTAAGTGACACACTGGAAAGATACCCAACATAACACAGTTCGAACATTGTGTCTAACGCATGCAAAGTGCCAAGAACAAAAGTGTTTGCTCAGAGTACTGCCAAGCAGGAAGCTCAGCTGTTTTCCCCTTCACTCTTCGGACATTTCAGCGCTGGACCGCAGTGCATCCTAGCGATGCCTGGTGGTGTGTCACATGGTGTGTCACATGGTGTGTCACATGGTACGGGCTGGGGAGGGGGGGGGGGGGGGGGGGGACTGAGCATAGCGTCTTTAGAAGGACAATGGGCTGTGCATTGTAAACAAGTGAGTTAGGCAACTTTAATTGTATGTATGTGAAAACATTGTTCAAAAGGTATGCATGCATGCTTTTCGGTGTGTGTGAGTGTATGTGTGTGTGTGTGAGTGTGTGTGTGTGTGTGTATGTGTGTGTGTGTGAGTGTATATATGTGTGTGTGTGTGTGTGTGTGAGTGTGAGTGTGAGTGTGTATGTGTGTGTGAGTGTGAGTGTGTGTGTGAGTGTGTGTGTGTGAGAGTGTGAGTGTGAGTGTGAGTGTGAGTGTGAGTGTGAGTGTGAGTGTGAGTGTGAGTGTGAGTGTGAGTGTGTGTGTGTGTGTGTGTATGTGTGCTCACCAGGCAGTGGCAGCTGTACCAGCAGGCCGTCCACTCTGTGATCAAAGTTGAGTTTGTGGATGAGATCCAGCAGCTCCTCCTCGCTGGTGCTGGACGGCTTCAGGATGGTCTCACTGCTGATGCCTGAGAGAGACACAACCAATCAGCTGTTAGATTACTGGACGGCTTCAGGATGGTCTCACTGCTGATGCCTGAGAGAGACACAACCAATCAGCTGTTAGATTACTGTATGCTTGTCTCACTGCTGATGCCTGAGAGAGACACAACCAATCGGCTGTTAGATTACTGGACGGCTTCAGGATGGTCTCACTGCTGATGCCTGAGAGAGACACAAGCAATCAGCTGTTAGATTACTGGACGGCTTCAGGATGGTCTCACTGCTGATGCCTGAGAGAGACACAACCAATCAGCTGTTAGATTACTGGATGCTTGTCTCACTGCTGATGCCTGAGAGAGACACAACCAATCAGCTGTTAGATTACTGGATGCTTGTCTCACTGCTGATGCCTGAGAGAGGGACAACCAATCGGCTGTTAGATTACTGGATGCTTGCCTTCATCTAAAAATGGCCTTTTCTGTTACAATTCAGAATGCAACCAACTGCTAAACTGGGGCGACAGTGGTACAGAAGTCGTTTAGTAATCAGAAGGTTGCTAGTTCGATTCCCTGTCGAAGCGTCCTTGAGCAAGACACTGAACCCCTAATTGCTCCTGATGTGCAGTGTGCCATCAGTGTAAATGTAAAATGTGTATACATTGTAAGTCGCACATATGTAAGTCGCTTTGGATAAAAGCGTCTGCTAAATGACTAAATGTAAATGTAAACTAACTACTGAAGCTCAAAGTACTGGTATTTCACTTATCTACTAGGCTAGGGCGTCCATCTGACACCTCTGACTCACCCAAACATGGCGGACCTGATAAGCCACCCCAAAAACATTGCTCTTGCACATGGTCTACTTTAGCTCCAGTGGGTGGGGGGGGGGGGGGGGGGGGGGTAAAGCTAAATGGTTCACGGTGACGTCTGGTGTTATTAACGGCATGCTATTTGGGGTTTGTTGTTCTTCTCGAGCATTGGACAGCAGTGGATGTGCAGTCACACACACACACACACACACACAGTCACACACAGTCACACACAGTCACACACCCCCCCCCCCACACACACACACACACACCCCCCCCCCACACACACACACACACACACACACCTTAGTCTGGTGATAAAACAGTTCTGAAGAGAGTGCCTTCAAACGTTTTCATGGTTCATGGTTTTATGTACGGCTAAACTTCTAGTACAACCTGACCTAAGACCTCAGACTGAGCTGTGAAAGAGCAGAAATGGTTTAGGCCATATGATTTCACAAGCTCTGAGAATAAAAGCACCAGCTGAATGCTATTACAAAATGTAGTAAATTGACAATAACACATCACAGTTTATGAAATATATGTGTGTGTGTGTGTGTGTGTGTGTGTGTGTGTCAACCTGCTAAGTGCTCAGTTAAGAATGTCATTCCACAGGTATACAGACAGTTAAAGGAAATGGGCGTATTTGGAAATGATATGGCATGACTAATAGGTTAATAAGGTTCACATTCTAACCAGCTGTGGCAAGCATGTATTCAAATATGTCTGTGTGACGGACATGTTGGGAATAGTGTGGTACGGAGTAATTTTCCATCCACCATGACTGCTAGTGTGGTACAGAGTCATCTTCCATACACCATGACTGAATGTGTGTGTGTGTGTGTTTGAGTGTGTGTGAGTTAGTGTATGCTTCCATACGTCATGACTGCGCTGCAATATTTGACTTTCTAAAACAAACCCACTTGCTATTTCAAACTGGACCAAATTAAGAGGGTATACACACCACACAGGAGGGTATACACACCACACACACACACCACAAAGGACCACACTGGACTTGAACTTGTCAAACTGGTGGACAACATGTCACAAAACAATATCATCTGCAGTCAGTATATCCTATTCGATCACTGTACTCCCTGTGTGGTGTGCCTCGTTCACCTTACTTCACCTTCCTGAGATGAACAGGTTCAAGGCGAGACTGGTGACATGCTCAAACAAATCTAATTTGCCTGCACAACCGGTCTAGCATCTCTGGTTGAGACCACGTGATGTTTGGCCTGTGACTGTGTGTGTGTGTGTGTGTGTGAGTGTGAGTGTGTGAGTTCTTACCCACGTCAGCTGCGGCTCTAGTCTTGTTGAGCATGTACGAGTGGCTGTGTGTGAGTGTGAGTGTCAGTGTGTGTGTGAGAGTGTGTGTTCTTACCCACGTCAGCTGCGGCTCTAGTCTTGTTGAGCACGTACGAGTGGCTGTGTGTGAGTGTGTGTGTGTGTGTGTGTGTGTGTGTGTGTGTGTGTGTGTGTTCTTACCCACGTCAGCCGCGGCTCTAGTCTTGTTGAGCACGTACGAGTGGCTGTGTGTGAGTGTGTGTGTGTGCGTGTGTGTGTGAGTGTGTGTGTGTGTGTGTGTTCTTACCCACGTCAGCCGCGGCTCTAGTCTTGTTGAGCACGTACGAGTGGCTGTGTGTGAGTGTGAGTGTCAGTGTGTGTGTGTGTGTGTGTGTGTGTGTGTGTGGCTGTGTGTGTGTGTGTGTGTGTGTGTGTTCTTACCCACGTCAGCTGCGGCTCTAGTCTTGTTGAGCACGTACGAGTGGCTGTGTGTGTGTGTGTGTGTGTGTGTGTGTGTGTGTGTGTGTGTGTGTGTGTGTGTGTGTGTGTGTGTGTGTTCTTACCCACGTCAGCCGCGGCTCTAGTCTTGTTGAGCACGTACGAGTGGCTGTGTGTGTGTGTGTGTGTGTGTGTGTGTGTGTTCTTACCCACGTCAGCTGCGGCTCTAGTCTTGTTGAGCACGTACGAGTGGCTGGCTGGGTTGTCCCCCACTAGCAGCACGCTGAGGTGAGGCCGTCGGTTGCCGGCGGCGACCCATTCCTCCACGTCTGCCTGCGCCTCTTCCCGGATCTGCCGCGCCAGCTTCCTGCCCGAGATCACAACTGCTGCCTGTCTGCAGGGTCAAAGGTCAAAGGGCAGAGGGTCAACAGATCAGCTTCAAAAGCCAGACTCAGCCATGGAGCTCTTAACGCTGAGCTAGGGAACACACAGCCTTGCTGAAATAAACATCAGCTATTGGAGTCATGATGATGATGATGATGATGATGATGATGAGGATTACTAATCTGAGCAACTTTGGTCAAGTACTTTGAGAGTCAACTTTAATTTGTTAAAAGTTGTTAAAAGTGTTAATTTGTTGTTACTTACTTAGGCATATAACTAATGGACTAACAAATAACAACAAGTCACAACAGTAGTTTACATTAGGTCTGATTGCTGTTTCCAAGTTGCAGTCAGTTGTCACAATCACAAGATGTTCTCTGGCAGCAGTGGGCCAGGACAGTGTCATATCGCCATCGGTTTTGGATGGTTCAGGCTGATGTTGTGCCATGCTGTCTATTAATAGGGCCAAACACAGACTGGCATTACTAAAGAAAAACCCTGGGCCCCTGGCATAAGACAAGCTGGATAGGTATACCAGGGGAGTTCAGTGAGACTTTTACATTTTAGAGGGGCCTGTATTTTCACATTTCATTACTCAGTTCGATCAATCATTACATTTACATTTTGTCATTTAGCAGATGCTTCGACAGGGAATGCTTCGACAGGGAATCGAACTAGCAACCTTCTGATTACTAAACGACTTCTCTACCACTGTACCACTGTCATGGTTAGAAATTTAAGGAAAACACTATACCAGACCCCTTAGACCCCTCATTTATTTGTGGACAGTGCACGGACTGACATTCTCTTTCTCCAAACCATCATGAATGCGCTTGCAATATGCGAATGAGTTGGGTGGAAACCCAGCTACTTGTTTCGAGCCGTCCTGCTCGGCAAACGCAGTGTTTGATTAATGTGGGATTATGGAAACCAGAGTGTTTGAGATATATGATGCAAACTCTTCATGGCACTGAAAATCAGTCTCGGAGGAAGCGCGCAGCGCCGACAGTGTGTTACACGCACGCAACCCCTTTTTAAACATCTCGAAAGCGAGAACGTTCTTACATAACATCCCTTATTGGGGTTTAATGAGGCATCAGGAGTGATGTAATGGGGTTTTGCGAGGCGAAAAGTGCCTACAAGAATCCAGGGCAGTTTGGCACGGGAGACAAAAGGGGCACCCAGTGCGCCTCTCAACTTTTCAATGTTGTCCACCAAAAGCTACAGGTGACGTTCAAACATTTGACTGCGAGCCGCTGCCCAGTTCCCACTCGGTTTAGAATGAACCGCAACCTCTAAAAGTAACTGAATGCAGGGATAAGCAACATGTCCTTAGTTAATAGTTCCGACGTATATCCAACCCTTTAACAACACTTCCGTATTCCTTCCCAAAGAGCCGAGGGATCTAGATAATTGATCGCAACGAAGCCTGACATGTGCATAAAGTTCACGAGAGTGGTTGCGTGCTACTAGAAATCGAGTTTATCCAATTTCAGTGCAATACGCGCCGTGGTGCCGGATGGTGTGTTACACATAAAACCAGCATGTGCTTAATTGTATCAAACCAGTTTCTAATCATAGCGATACGGTAGCAGGTTAACGCATCTGGGCTCTTTCCCACGGATGAAGCCCCCCCCCCCACCCCGCACCCCAACGCAACCCCGCTGGAGCCTGTTCGCCAGAGGGGCTTCTATGGGCAATGCAAGTGTGCGGGACGATTTCATCATCCGATGCACGGCAGTGTACGGTTACCAGTGACGCCGCACGAGGGCGCTTTACGCTTTTTTTTTGTGTCAAAATGTCCATTATAGCACACACTCCCGTTCCGGGTGTTACATAAGAAAGACAACCCTTATATGAAATACTAACAATATATTTACTATTGTTTGTCCAATCACTGAGATTTCTAAATGTTCTAAAACTAGCAACAGAATGATAGCACATGTGACTCTACAGAGACCGGCTTCAGACTGACTCGGTTTATCAACCACAGCAGTTCCTGATAAAGGTTTGCGAGCCAGATAAGTCACTGAACGTTGCATAGCAACGTGGTCTAACGCCTTAATCGATGATAGAACAAAAAACAAGACGGTTAGTTATCAAAATGTCATTGACCATTGAATAATGCGAGACCGGCCTATGTTCAGAGACCGGTCGGCAAAAACACAGCTGTTTGGGACAGCTTACCTTGAAGCGGACACATGAAGACTACACGTCTGGTGATGAGCAAGTTGGCACAGTTTCCTTAGCGCTCTTATGGTTGCCATCGTTCAGCAATAACTAAAACACCAAGAGGATGTTTAAGGCAGAAGACAGACGATGTAGCGATCGGCAGCAACAGCGAAACGCCAAGACTAGGCAGGGTCGACGATCGGGAAGAGCGGCTTTTTAACCTTCCTACTCTCCCCCCCATGGAATACGTGCATGACGCGTATGACCAGCGTCTACGTCTGGTGAGCCACGCCCTCCCTCTCCTCTTCCGCCCAGCCAGTGCACGCGTTCACTGTGCTGATCAGCCTATTTTAAGTTCAACAAAAGACCACTTGAATATTTGCAGGAACTATTTGTTTTAAAACAGAGTTCGTACACATTCTTGTATTCGAGCAAAATTAATGGCTGTAATATATATAATATATATATATATATATATAATTATGTATTAAAAGGGTTACAAGCTTACAAAGTTTTGTGCTGTAAAACACAAGTCAGTCATATTTTGGATACTTACCCACATTGGAAATGTTTTGTCAGGAATAAAGACACGTAGCCTATAGAACGTTAATTCCAAGCAACAACACATTTTAATTCACAATGACTTGTTCACATTGATTTGCCATGCAAGTTGGCGACGTTTTTAAAGTTGCCTACTTATACAGTATTTATATGTATAGTGTAACGGTGCGGCTGCCCGTTACCACAGCCGTAATGCATTCCACGGTGAAAACAAACACACTAGACAACACAGCTACGAGCACACAGTTTATTTACACACGAACACAACACGCAGATTTCCCCGCGATTAGGACGGCATCCGTGAAGACACACACCGCAGACATACGGTGATTGAAGAGCAGTCCCTTCGGCGCGTGGCAGGCCTTGTACGGGGCTGGACAGTAACGGGGTGCGTTCTCTGCGGTGGATCATTGACTTCCTAAGGCAGGACACAAAGGGACGACCCGATCGGAAGTCAGGAAGGACCTTTCTACTCTCGGGCCGTCAGACGTGCCCACGCCAAGGGAGTGGGATAAGAGGGGTGTGTGTAATGTGTGATAACTATTGCGCTAAATAGTGTGCTATGTATTTATATAATATGATTGTCTATGGGGTAACCCGGCTATGTATGTGATTGAGAGTAAGTCGGAATATGGATATGGTTTAGTAATTGATTTCCGTGATATGTGCAATGGTTCAGGCCGGCTAAATAAAATGCCAGCGCAGAACAGGTGTCGAGAGATGAGTCTGAGGGGAAACAACTTCCCACCCCTTTTTGACGTCGAAGGTAACTGGTTTAGTTTGGAGAGCGACCAAGTGCTAAAGTTGACTCACGATTGTTGAGAGTTACTATGCAGGTTTGGAGCTGAATTGTTAGGGACCTATTTATTTGTTAAGAATTATTGTGTGGAGTTTTTGTTTCTTTTGTTTTTCTCCATTCTGGCGTGTTTGCCTATACTACCGGACATTAAACATTGGCCATTGGTCTACAAACCATCCGAGACACTGCCTCCACTTCTTTTCCATCGCCGCGAGGCCGTCCCGGCTACATATAGCCTAGCTGTTATATAGGCTAATATACATTTCTCCTCTAGGGAAGGGGGGGTGGGCGCCAGGCAGACCTACAGCAATCAGACTGATGTTCAGGTACATTTTATTTTAAAACAACTTTCTTCAGCCAATCAAAGGGGCAGGAGCTTAGATTCCCAACCAGAATCAGAACTCAAATCAGATTTCACCATGTGGCACATTTATGGTCTTTAAGGGTAGATGACATTTGAGCAATGTTGTCTTGTTGAAATGTTGTCTCCAAGCCCAGAAAGGTCATACATTCCTAACTTGCACTTCTACTAGTACTTAATTTGCACTTTTTAAAAAAAAGTAACTTAACTTTTTTTTTCTTTTTCTTGTGTTAAATAGTATTTATTGTTACACTAGGTCTCTATTGCTCGTAGCTTGACTGTTCTCTCCCTTGTACGTCGCTTTGGACAAAAGCGTCTGCTAAATGACTAAATGTAAATGTAAATAAATATATTTTGCTTCTGCTTTGCACGGACAGTTATACTCACCTGCAAGCTGTAGCCAATGGACATGGTCGAAACCTTTAGTTGAAAGAGAGGAGCTATCCACACATCCTCTGCACGATGAAGTCAAGTCATCAACCATTACTGATCTATCCACACATCCTCTGCAAGATGAAGTCAAGTCATCAACCATTTCTGTAATGCTGCTTTTGACTGTCTCTGCATCTTTGCCAAAGCGCTTCCGTATCTTTCCCGCTCAAGTCACTGAATGCTTGTGAGCTGACTGGCTGGAGGGGATTTCTACATGAACTTTAACCCCACACACATGAATTTTCACTTCTCCATATTGACAAACCATGGCAACATTATTTTGTAATTTAGCATGTCCACAATTAAAGGTAGCATATGTCAAATCACACAAGACAGGATCTGCACACACGTCCATCCGTTTGCTGGGTTTGACCAATCCATTGCACAACATGAGTGATTCAAGTATCTGAAGTATTTGTGGATCTATGTGCAGAACTTGACTCTGATGTGGGAACCTCTGAAGATGCTCACTGAGACTAATGGCAATCACTTGTGCCTCGTGAGTTTACACTAGTCATCGTGCTTCGTGAGTTTACACTACTCATTGTGTTTACACTAGTCAGAATCAGAATCAGGTTTTATTGGCCAAGTAAGTTTGCACAAACAAGGAATTTGACTTGGTGAAGTAAGGTGGCTCTCAATGTGCTTACACAAAATATACATTACAACACAATACAATACAAAACAAACAGTGCAACAGTGCAATGGTCTTAGAAGTTTAAGAAATATATACAAGGTGGAATGGCTATATACAGTAGCTGTGAAACAATAGTGCAAAGAAGAAGTGGAGAGTGCAAGAAGTGCAGGGATAAATATATATGCTACAGTGGTTGTACAGTGTGTGTAGTCATTGTGATTCGTGAGTTTACACTAGTCATCGTGTGCAACTCACAGCGTTTTGTTACCAAAATGGAGGACAAGACAAGTCAAGACAAGACAAGACAAGTAACCTTTGATCACAAGTTATTCGTCATGAGTAGTAAACAATTATTCTAATAGGACAATTCTTGGGCTTCTATCACAAACATGCCTGTTTTGCCTCAGTACAAGCAAAGACATCATTATCTAATAATATATATATATACCGGTATTATATATATATATATAATACATAGTGTATTCAATAATGTTTTCAGAAACAGTTCCAACCTAAATATCAATAATGTTTTCAGAAACAGTTCCAACCTAAATATCGTTGGTCTCGTTCACTTGCTTAAAATCATGGCGGGCTTTCCCTGACTCAAGCAGACTGCACCTGGCTGATAAGCACGTGAAAAATCAATTAATCTTGAAAATGTTTTTTTTTTTTAACAAACTCGATTGGGAATTTCAGAAATGCAGCTATCTTATCAACACAGAAAACATGTCAGTCACTTTCAGTAGATAAAAGAACAATTCATGTATGAGATTGGATTTTAAGTTATAAAACACGGTGTCTGTTGACAACTTCTACCTACCCAGACTAACATGTAGGCCAGTAGGAAGGGAAGTCAGGGAAGGCCTCTGCTTTTAGTAGCACTCCCTGCTGCTCGGGATAATACTGCCCCCGTGTGGCCAAGAACAGAATTGCTCTTCAGTTGAAGCAATGAAACAAGCTCCTCTGTTTGCATCAGTCACCTGCTGCTGCCAGAGGGAGGGGCGTAGCCAGGACATTATTTCTGGGGGGGGGGGGGGGGGGGTCTTATGGACACTAATGATGTCTTATTGATAATCCCATGTTATTGGAATGGGTGCTTAATGTGTGAGTGCGATGTGTCATGATTATGTGAGGGGGTTCGGGACCTTAACATGAGACGGGGATGTTTTTAGTGCAAGTGAAAGACACAATATGAATTGTCATTTTAGGCGATAATTTATTTAGGTAAACTGTAGCATTTTTAAGTGCAATATTCCATTCATTTTCATGCTTGTGTGTGTGTGTGTGTGTGTGTGTGAGTGAGTGAGTCACCTGCTGCTGCTGCCAGAGGCCAGCTCTGCTCTTGAGTTTGGTGATGTACTAGCCGGCTTGTGAAGGCTTGCAAAGAACTGAATGAGGTAGCCTATATGAAATTGCTTTTTTATATTTAATTTTATAAATTAAGATTCTGCGCCAAACTGGCATTATATTTTGCGAATGTAATTTATGTTTATTACTTTTTAATTAAATTTAATTCAATTATTATTATTTTTTTTAAATCTCTGGACAACTGATGAGAAATTGTACATCAAAAATGTTAAACCTAGCTTTGTATTGTTTACTGTCAGCCATTGGTGAAAAGTATTCATATGAGTCATTTATCAAACAACTCCGAAATGGAATCGAGTTTAGACAAATGTGTTTGTGAAAAATAATGAAGAGATTGAGGTTAATGACTCAATTTACTCTGCTGTTCCAGTCATCAACCAAAATGCAAATATCTTTACCCACACAGAGGCTTACGAGTAGAAACGTTTACTTTGAGAAAAGCCTAAATAGTGTTTCTTGTGTGTGAGTATGTGTATGCATATAAGAGTGAGAGAAATATATACTGAGTTAGAGAGAGAGAGAGAGAGACAGAGAGATCAAAAACATACACTGGAATAAATGGCTTTACTCAGTGTTCGCTTGAAGAATAGCCTGCAGTGTCCCCCTAGTGGCAACATTAGGACGTACAGCAAGTCCTCATGCATCTGTAGCCTGTGCCTTTGCTGCCCTCTTCTGGTGGGCCATGGGAGCTACACCTAAACCCGTGTGCCACTAGACCTGCTGCTGGATGTGTAGTGTTAGCGAGGTTATAAATGAAAAATCCTGACGAAACTATACTTCAGCATTTTAATTCATTCACTATGTAGTATGTTCTCCTTATTATGTTGACCACCCCCTTCCTTTGTTTATATAAAAGGTGGGCAATTAACTTTAGTATAGTGCAGTGTTGTTGGTAATGTTAGTTTAATGACATCATACATATGCAGGGGATAGGGGATTGGGGATGACTCATGTTGAAAATGTATTGTTACAATAATCCATTGGTGTATTATTCTCTGCCACACAGGTCGCTGACGGCTATTCATTGTTTTGCACATTTGTTAATGCTTTATGTGCAGAATGAGATGTTTTCCAAAGTGCACAATGTAATGTGTGTTTAAGAGTTTGTGTTAGCGTGAGTTTGCATTGTGTGTGTGTCTCACCCTGGGGTTTAAAATTAAATTAGCTCTTCAATTAAAATGATTGAGTTTTTTTTGTTGATTAAAACATGAATATAAAAGATGAATTCACTTATAAAAATGTAAATGTCTTGTTTTACCAATACAATTTGTTTTTGGAGCTCACAGTTGTATTGACTTGTATTGTTTGTATCATTTGAAATATAAGGGGGGATCTGGGGGCGTCCTCCCCAGGAAATAAAACTAAAAGTTGTGGCAGCAAAATGTACCATTTACACGTAGTTTGAGACAGGAACAGTAGAGACCGCCCATGAGGCAGAGCCCATCGTCTGTCTGACCCACATGAACATTACCCCATCCTTTACACCACACCGTCACATTGTATACCACAATTGTCTACAATGATTAGCCTTTCATGCTAGGTCACACTGATACAGGACATGGACATCGCCATAGGTTACCCATAGAAAACATTTACGAGGTTTTTATAGATATAAATTACATTTCATGTGAACATCAGACTGTTTGAATATTAGAAAACGCCACCTTTCGTTTGCTAAACCAAGGTTGATAAAAAGGCCTATAAAGAGTCTGGAGATCCATTTTTAAACGGGTAGATATTAAAGTTGAATCTAAACGGTTCGCATAATGTCATTCCCTTTTCCCGCTTCCCTTCATTCCCGTTTTTGATCAATGATATCATATTCTTTCAGAGGGCTTTAATGTATGATCGGAATGACGGATGAATAGATCCGGGTTTTTTATTATTCTTATTTTTGTAAAAAAAAAAAAAAAAAATGGGGGTGTTAGTGTAGCAGAATTATTTGCAAATGTGAAAAGTGGTGTCTCTCAATCCGTGTGTGCGTAATTAGATTTGGAAACGTAAAGATTCTCTAAATGTGTAATGAGATTGGCGAATGTGTTGACATTTGCAAATGTACTGAGCTTAATTTGATGCCATGGGGAATATGTGTAAGGGGGAGTTTGAGTGTGAGCCTAGAGAGTGTTGTGATAAATCATTATTTATGCTGTTCACAAGTCTACAAATGAAAGACATAATTGTATGTGTGGACTTCTATGAATGTGTGGGGTAAAGCATGATTTTCAACCGACGTTTGTGCACACACACACACACACACACACACACAAACTCTCCTCAATCTCAAAACTCAAAAAGGGCAAACGCATATGTCGATAAAGAGTCAGCGAGAAAACCACAGAAAACAGACTTTATCCTACGTTAGCCGAGCAGAAAGGGCATCCCTGAACAAAGACATTTCTTTTCACGCTGACAGTTTTATGAAAATATCAGGAAAGCGATGCTCTACCTATGCTGTCCTCCACCTGCGTGGTTCCTCTTAGCAGGCTTAGACAGCTAGCTTACACTTTTCCTGAATGAATAAAGATAAACTACAAGTCTTGATTTTCTTGCGTTTACTGTTTTCCCCTTCTGCACTTAGTCATACAAGATTGACGTTTTGTAAAACTGGAACAGACAAAAACAAAGACATACATAAATACCACGTAAAACAATGTGGCACAAAGATAGCATGACTGCAAGAGCTAGCATAGTTTAGCTGCTATGAATTCGCGTGACATTTATAAACGTACATTCAACATATTTCCAAAAATGTCTAAACGGCATTCATACAACAACAAAACACAATATAATATGCACTTACAGACAAATACTATCCAAAGCTCGCGCGTGGAAGAATGCTCTTCGAGGATGACTTCAGCTTACAGTTTTTCTCGATTGCTTACACACATTTAGCGAATCATGGGTCAACTTAATCTAATGCTCACATCTTCTTTGCACAGCAAGAGTCTTCTCTGGCGAATGGGTTAACTATTTCTCATTGCTTTCACACACATTTCTTTGAGTTTTAACACACTTTTCAAAACAGTTAACACACTTCTCAGAGAAAGGCACAAAACCATTTTGAATAACCATGTCAACACATTGCAGACACTTAGTAGCAGCCTACTGAAACTGCTCTCTATATTCTAAATTTCGTCAGCACCTGTGTGAACTCTCTGTGCACAACTAATCAAGTAGTTCTCAACCTCTAAAAGAGGTCAATAGATTGATTTTGATACCAAGCATGGATCGAGAAGGCCGCCACCAGAAATAGTGCAATGGGCTGTAAATACTGTAAATATACAGTAATCAGAATTCTACCATTTATGTTGTAAATTACTTTAGTGAAACTACAGTACTACATTGTATTGTGGCAACACACTTTACAAAAGTATTGAAATGGTTGTTGCCAAGAGTGCAAATACAATGAAACACAGTACAGTACATTGACTGTAAAGGCCATCAAAGTGTCATTGTCATTGCCGAACGTACAAACAATTGATGAATCGCAAAGGATGGCCCTCGTATGTCCTCTAAGGCGTAGTGGACGACATGTCTCGGTAAGTTTGGGCCAAATACATTTAGTTGTCTGCACTGTGCAACGTGAATGCTTACTAACTGATATGTTCAATTCACCGCGACCTCAGGCCTGCGTGTGCGTGTTTGTGTGTGTGTCCTGTGTGTAAGATAAATTTGAATTATCAAATTTATCTAATCATATCACATTTAATCAAATGTATCAATGAAGTATAATCACAAGAAAAGGGCAGTCTGCCAACAAGTCAGAAAAACAGCAAGTAACATCTGCAGGGGAAATGTAAAGCAGAGTCAGACAGGAGAGAGCAAGTTAAAACGGGGACAAAGGCCCGGAAGAGGAGAGAAGCATATAAATCTTAGGTGGTCAAGGCTGGGGCACAGATAAAGTGTCCAGACATACATGTGTCAGCAGATTAAAAGCAGAAGTTCTGTAAATGGGAAACACCACAAGAATCATGTGTTATAACTAAGTTCCGAGTGGAAGACAGTGTAGGTGGGAGGTGCAGGGGGCCAGAAGTGACATCACAGAATTAGGCCTTAAAAGTGCGAGCATCTTCTGTTTAGACTCTAGAATGCGCATTCTCCGGCTTGCTTGACTGTACTTGACTGTCTGTTGGGCAAGTTGGATTGTGTCAGTACCTACCAGTAAAACTCAACCTTGTTACAACAAATTGCTTTGTATGGTGGTTCCAAAACAACACGCCAGAGTAATTTATCTCTAACATGTGTCGCCTACATATATTCACGTGTGTGTTACAGTGTGTCGTGTGTGCCATTAAAACCTGACAAATTGTTCTCTTTAAGCTTCTGGAGCATCAGCTGTAAGATGCCTGGGTGTGCTTATGACGCTAACGTGCTGAGGTAATCGACGTTGTTCAGCCAGGCACACCTGTTACCAAAAGTAAGTCCAACTGTACTCTCAAGACATATTAATGTATGAATAAAATCAATGAGATCAATAAATGAGTTAAGCTAGTTATTCAAAGTTATTCATGCAGAAACTAGTGGAGCTACCACCAAGCTATTGAGATTTCTAGGTATGTTACAAGCTTAAAGTAGTATGATGTTTTATAGAGGTTTTATTATGTTTTTATGTATATTATGTTTTATTTATGCTGGGCCATTTAGTAAACAAGTCCAACACTGGTAACCATTTTAGTTTCTCCTCCCAAGAACCAAGAGAAATCGATGGCGTCTCAATCGGCCACTTCCTGTTGGGAGATCCAGCGTATCCTCTCATGGACTGGATCATGAAAGGCTACACCCATTCCCCAAAACATCACCCCTGAGCAGGAGTCCTTCAATGCCTACTTAAGCTCTGCAAGGACCACGGTGGAGATTGCGTTTGGGAGACTGAAGTCACGCTGGAGAGTTTTGATGAAGCTTGGTGTCTTCCACTTTTCATTCACCCCTAAAGTGATCGCTACCTGTTGTGCATTGCACAATTTCTGTGAGAATGAGAAGGAAGTTGTGAATCCCAACTGGTCAGTGGAAGCGGCTACACTTGCATCGAACCTGCCACAGCCAGGTGACCGTGCCAACAATCACGCAGACAATACAAATGGACAGAGGATCAGAGCCGCGCTCACAGATTACCTGAGTGCAAACTTCCCCCTGCGCAGACCATACCTTTAGACGTCTTGGTATTCATTACATAATTGCCAGTTTTTTATAGGTTTGTAAATACAATTCTTGTACAGTTCATGTGTGTGTGTACGTCACCTTTAGACGTCTTGGTATTCATTACATAATTGACAGTTTTTTATAGGTTTGTAAAAACAATTCTTGTACAGTTCATGTGTGTTTCATTCCACAAATAAAGAAACTCACAGAAGTTTTAGTTAAGTGTTTCATTTATAAGAAATATTAAGAAAAGTAAAACAAGGTATAAGCACACAAGAAAAACAAGGTATAAAAGCACACAAGTATAAAAGGTAAAACCTTGAATGTCACAAAAAAAAACAAATATTTATATATATATTTATATATATATGTATAAATTCAGATTGTGTATATATACTGTGTATATATGTATATGTATATATATATATATATATATATATATATATATATATATATATATACACACACACACACACACACACACACACACACACACACACACACACACACACACACACACACACACACACACACACACACACACACACACACACACACACACACACACACCGAGGTAGAGTCTAGAAATTGTGCTGTATGAACGGTAAGGTGCTTTTCAGGCGGTAGTGCAAATAAGTAAGGCGGTGTATATGGACAGTGCATACATGGACAATATAAGAGAAGACATGGTCATATTATAACATCTATTGAGATAATGGAGATTGGAAAGAACAATAAATATAGTTT
This sequence comes from Clupea harengus, assembly GCF_900700415.2. Lineage (NCBI taxonomy): Eukaryota > Metazoa > Chordata > Actinopteri > Clupeiformes > Clupeidae > Clupea > Clupea harengus. The sequence continues at coordinate 29,903,369 of NC_045158.1, read as the reverse complement.
AAAGTGAGGTCTGTGCAGGTCGAGTCCAAGGTGCAAAATGACGTGTGTTGAATGAGCCTAGTTCAGCTGATGGTAGTGGGAGGTGGATGGGGAATCCATAACCATAATAAGCATCTTGCGGTGGTTGATGATGATGTTGTGGTGAGAATGTGTTTGGTTGAGGTGGTGGTGGTGAGGATGTGTTTGGTTGAGGTGGTGAGGATGTGTTTGGTTGAGGTGGTGGTGGTGAGAATGTGTTTGGTTGATGATGATGTTGTGGTGAGGATGTGTTTGGTTGAGGTGGTGGTGGTGAGGATGTGTTTGGTTGAGGTGGTGGTGAGGATGTGTTTGGTTGAGGTTGAGGTGGTGAGAATGTGTTTGGTTGAGGTTGAGGTGGTGAGAATGTGTTTGGTTGAGGTTGAGGTGGTGAGAATGTGTTTGGTTGAGGTGGTGAGAATGTGTTTGGTTGAGGTTGAGGTGGTGAGAATGTGTTTGGTTGAGGTTGAGGTGGTGAGGATGTGTTTGGTTGAGGTGGTGGTGAGGATGTGTTTGGTTGAGGTGGTGGTGAGGATGTGTTTGGTTGAGGTGGTGGTGGTGAGGATGTGTTTGGTTGAGGTTGAATGTTATCTATTCTCTGCATCAGCTTCTCAACCATACGGTCAGTGCTCTGGAGGATGCTGGCGATCAACCGTTCCTCCCGGGCCTCGCTTCTTGCCATGTCCTCCTTCCATTCTTGATTCATGATTTGCATCTGGTTCACGAGCACATCGACGTCTCTCATTCGCCTTGATTGCTGAGGAGCAGGACCTAACGGAGGAGGTGGCACGCAGTAGGTGGAGTAGTGGCTGAAGGTGGTGGAGTTGACCTAGGTGAGGAGGATCCAGGTGAGCCTCCGAGCAGCGTCTCTTCCGGGTCCATTGTAGTATCTATAAGATGGAACAGCACAAATAATAATAATAAAACGTTATTTATATAGCACCTTTCATGCGAAAGAATGCAACTCAAAGTGCTTTACAGCAAATACGTGCGTAATTGCGTGCGCAATTTACGTGCACAAAGAAATTACATGCACATAAAAATAGACATCAACGAAACATAAAAACTCAACTATAGTGCAAAAACAAATGTAGAAAGTACACTTTATTACGTTTGTAACTAGCTTTCATCCTAAATTGAATTCCTTGCAAGTTAGTGGGAAGGTCTACCCGTTTCTCAAAGACAAAGGGCTAGCTAGCAAGTGGCACCCATGTTAGCTTCGAAAGTTACGGTTATCAAGTGGGACCCAGGTTAGCCTTCCGTTTTATGATTGTACATTGTTTTCATCGTCGATTTAATTCCTCGCAAGTTATGGGAAGGTACACATGTTTCAACACATATTTAGCACTGCTAACACATCTCAAAAACAGCATCAGCTAGCATCTGTTATCTAGCACTTGTTGTAGTGTGATGCAACTGAAATGAACTTACCCATGGTAGTTGGCAACTGAACACCCGAATCTACGCCGTTGTGCTCTACTAGGGACAGAGGCCTGCTCCCAAGAAGGTCATCTATGACATCATAGAACGGGCACGTAGTGCGACCACGGCCATTTACTCCACTGTCCCGTTTGGCCCGGAAGAACGCCTTCTTCACGTTCTTCCAGCGACTCTTGATCTGCTCAGGGGTCCTGGGAAAGCCAGCCTCTACCATCTTCAGTGCCACCTTTTTAAACAGTTCACCATTTCTGGTCTTCCTGCCGTCCATGAACTTTCGTATGTTCAACTCCTTCAATACATTAAGCATAAATTCTGTCTGCTCTTCGGTCCAGAAACGCGTGGTGGCTCTTGTGTTGTCCATAGCGTTGTTTGTTTGCGGTACAATGGCAGAGTTCAACAACATATTGTTGGTCAGAATTACCATGTCCATGTACCTTCGGCGACGGCGTCTTCTCTCCGTTATCAAATCAGCCAATAGCGCCATTCGCATTCGCTGTACTCCTATTAACATCATGCACAAATAGTAGAGGGATGTGGCTTCACCTTGCTCTCCGTTCGCCATCTTTCTTGAAATGTTGATGTTGTTGGTTGTTGTTGGTAGTGGTGAAGAGGTCAAGCGGAAATGGCTGTATCACCACTAGTTGTAATGAAAACAGCGCCACCTATCGTATCGGATATGACATGCTTTCGGCCAATGATTCGATTTATTCACTGCCATGTATATTGGGATAATAGCACTTGCCCCAAAAGATAGCATAGTCCGATTAAGCAAAGATTCGAATTATACCATCATGTAAACACACTGAATGACTGTTGCCCTAATTTCATTAGAGCATCTTACATGAATGCCACACAGGGGCCCCTCTATTTCTACTATGGCCTCTTCCTTGTCCTCGTCCTAGTCCTTGCTGAGGTAAACACTGGCCCACACTGGCCCACACTGGTGGCAGGGGGAGACTGTTCACTGCAGAACAGATTTGACCTTTTTACAGTATCCAATCTAATGTGGAAAAATGACTGCAATAAATATTTTTGTGTCAGAATCTTTGCCATTTTGTACACAGTAGAACAAATGTAAAATCAATGGTGTTGACAGGTCCTTGTTTAGAATATCTTTTACAGTATTTTGCAATACAAAAACAGAACTACAATATTTTATGTATACAAATTATCAGATTTCAAATACTTTCTGACAGTATATTGTCAAGAGTGCTCAGTACAAAACCCAAATTGTAGTATGTTGTCAGTGGTAAAATAGTCAATGCTGTGAGGGTGTTGCACAAAAGTTGAAGTGATGGATTCAGAGGTTGATATTAATAGCTGTAGTTTGAATTTTGTTATCCATTGTTAAATAAATGAGAAAACGTACATTTTCAATTGAGCACAAATTGTAGGTTTTGATGGAAATGTTTGGTTTTGATGGGTGTGTGATAAGTTTTGAGAAGGTGGGGTCATTCTGCAAACATCAAATAGTGTTTTGGTTATTTCATCTTCTGTTATGGGCTGTGTGTGAGCTGTTTTGAAAACGTAAACAGTGATTGGAAAAATGTGCCAAAGCAATCGAGAAAAACTGTAAAGAAAACCAGTGTGTTCTCTTGTGGTACAACTCGATAAATGAAAACCAAGCTTGCGCGTCTTCCCTTGTGTGGGCTGTCCACTAGGTGGCAGTATTTACTTATCTCTAGCTACTAAAGCTACTAAATTTAGGTTTACTTACAGAAGGCAGAACACTACCAATACACACTGTTTACTTGCATTGTGATTGAAGATCACTTTCAGGAGCGAGACAGGTAAGGATTGGGACATCACACAGTAGAGTTACAGAGGGAACACAACAGAAGATTACTTTCAGGAGCGAGACAGGTGAGGATTGGGGACATCACACAGTACAGTTACAGAGAGAACACAACAGAAGATTACTTTCAGGAGCGAGACAGGTAAGGATTGGGGACATCACACAGTACAGTTACAGAGAGAACACAACAGAAGATTACTTTCAGGAGCGAGACAGGTAAGGATTGGGGACATCACACAGTACAGTTACAGAGGGAACACAACAGAAGATTACTTTCAGGAGCGAGACAGGTGCACCTTCAGTCTCTATAGAGTCTGAAGCCATGCATACTAGGATACGATACCACACACACACACACACACACACACACACACACACACACACACACACGCACACAATTGTAACTGCACTGCACAGATCCCCAGTTTTAGGAATTGTAACTTTTGTGAGTTACAGACAACTTTTTATGCCAATTCTGATTCAGTTCAATGCTCTTCTTTCTAAAAGGGATTAGCATGCCTGTGTATTGGTCTGAGTTTGTGTGTGTGTGTGTGTGTGTGTGTGTGGTGCCAATAGCACAAATCCCAGCTCTCCACCTGCGCGCTCCCCATCTCACCTGCGGATTATGGAGGCTCAAACGCTCAACGCTAAAATGTCCAGGCCTACATGTGGCCACTCTCCCTCTTTCTCCATCTCTCTCTCTCTCTCCCTCTCTCTCCCACTCTCCCTCCCTCCCTCTCCCTCTATCTCTCCCCCCCTCTCTCTCTCCACTCCTCCACTCTCCCTCTCTCTCTCTCTCTCTCTCTCTCTCCCCCTCTCTCTCTCTCCCACTCTCCCTCCCTCTCCCTCCCTCTCTCTCTCTCTCCCTCTCTCTCTCCCCCTCTCCCTCTATCTCTCCCGCCCCCCCTCTCTCTCTCTCTCTTTCTCTCTCTCTCTTTCTCTCCCACTCTCCCACTCTTCCAAATGCTCACAATTTTGCTGTGTGATCCCGGCAGCCTTACCTGCCTGCTATGAGAGTGTGTGTGTGTGTGTGTGTGTGATCCGGGCAGCCTTACCTGCCTGCTATGAGTGTGTGTGTGTGTGTGTGTGTGTGTGTGGAGCTCTAAAACAATCTGACCCTAAGCCCGTATCACAGCCCCACTGCGGAGCCGCCGGGGTGGGCACTGGTTCTGGGAGGCTCTGATAAGACTGCAGGTTAAAGAGTATTCCCCTGTTCCACTCACTCCGGTCGAGATGGAGACGTGAGGCTCTATCACACACACACACACACACTCACACACACACACACACACACACACACACACCACTCACTCCGGTCGAGATGGAGAGTGAGGCTCTGATAAGACTTCAGGTTAAAGAGTATTCCCCTGTTCCACTCACTCCGGTCGAGATGGAGACGTGAGACTCTATCACACACACACACACTCACACACACACACACACACACACACACACACGCACACACACAAAGACACACACACACACACACACACACAGATATACACACACACACACACACACACACACACTCACTCCGGTCGAGATGGAGACGTGAGGAACTGATAAGACTGTCAGCATAAAATGTGTGGACTCCATCTGAATTCATCTCCATGGGATCTAAGCCATCTCATGTCAGCCATGTAGGCGTGCACACACACACACACACACACACACACACACAGATACAGACACACTCCATGGGATCTAAGCCATCTCAATAGTGTTATCTGACATCCCACACACACACCACACACACACACACACACACACACACACACACACACACACACGCACACATACACACAGATACAGACACACACAGATACAGACACACTCCATGGGATCTAAGCCTTCTCAATAGTGTTATCTGCTGTATTTCACCTAGCCGTTGCAAACACAGAATAGAAACATATAACCCCCCCCCCCCCCTCCCATTTTTAGTGTGCGTGCTTCGCCTGTTAAACTAATCTTTCTTCCATGAAGACATACTCTTAGTGCTGAGAGTGGGCGCCATGTAAGGATCACATGACGACCCGGCACATGTATGAATCATCACATGACCCTGCACATGTGTATGAAGGATCACATGACCCCGCACATGTGTATGAAGGATCACATGACCCCGCACATGTGTATGAAGGATCACATGACGACCTGCACATGTGTATGAAGGATCACATGACCCCGCACATGTGTATGAAGGATCACATGACCCCCTGCACATGTATGAAGGATTGCTGTAAAGGACCTAATTGTCAGTGGGACTTTCCCGATGGAATAAATGACTAATTCAAAAGCTCATCGAGATGCTTACAGCCACATGACGCCTTTGCACTGTAGTTGAGGGACACAACTTCACAATCAATTATCTCCCTTGAGATTTACATTCAAATTCAGCTACAGTAATAGGATTAAGACAACATACCATAGCACACCATACCACAATTCCATACCACACCATACCATGCCATGCCATGCCATACTATTATATAACATGACATAACGTGGCTCAGTTGCTTGCACTGCTTGCACTGCCGCCTCACAGCAAGAAGGTCATGGATTCGATTCCCACATGGGGCGCTGTTGGCTCTGGGGGGCAGGTGGGCTATCTCCCGGGCCTTTCTGTGTGGAGTTTGCATGTTCTCCCCGTGTTCACAAGGGGTTTCCTCCAGTAAGGACTCCAACTGAAAAAACATGCAAAATAACCGAACACATGTCCATCCCTGACCAAAGATGGACAGTTCACTTCACTTGGTCCCCGGGCGCTACAAGCACTGCTTCTGGGGGGTCCTTGAGGAAGGACAGTCCAGGATGGGAAAAAGCAGAAAATAAATTCACCGCGACCTCAGGCTTACCTGCGTGTGTGTGTGTGTGTCCTGTGTCACCTCCATATATGCACGTGTGTGTTCCAGTGTGTCGTGTGTGCCATTAAAAACCTGACAAAGGTCTTAATTATTATAATTATAACATGGCAAAACAAAACATAACAGCATATTATTACACACATTCACCTGATTCAGCAACAGTAAGCAGCAAAGAGAGAAGGTTGAAGGTTAGGTTGTGGCCACCTGTATTCACACGCATATATATTCCTTTAGAAGACATTTATCCTCAAAACACCCAAAAACCAAGGTTACAACATATCAGTACCCATGGTATGTGGAGAAGCCACTCACATTTCGTGTCATCAAAGAGTTGCTGATATGATCCTTCTGTCAACATTGTATTGTAATTATAATACAAAGACAATTGAGGGGGGTAACAGATACATTACCTTAAATACTTGCTGTATCATATTTCTTACTTGATATATTTACCTTAAATACCTGCTGTATCATATTTGATACATACATTTTCCATACATTTGCTGTAAAAGTATTAAATATTGAGTAATATGCAAGTTCCCTCAATACAGTCAAATGTTATATTGAAATGTCAGTAACAATAACAATGTTATTCCTAAAGTAATTCTTTTTTTAATTGCCAAAGATTTGCCTGCCAAATGAGTTACAGCATGAAGGCAGCCATTTTGCTGTCCACTACTGCCTACAATGCACCTACACACACACACACCTACATCCCCCTTCATCATACAGCACACACACACACACACCAGAGGGGAGAAGACATGGTGTCAGATTGCATGCAACCGCTTTTTTAGGGAAATATTCATCATGGTGATGTAGGCACTGGGCTTTGTAAAGCGCCTTGAGACAATTTGATTGTTTTGGGCGCAATATAAATAGAATTGAATTAAATTGAATGTAAAATATGATACAAGTGTCACTAAATGCCAAAGGTGGCCGCTGTAAAACCAATACAACATATGGCCTCTAGTCCCAAGAATTGAAAAATACTCAGACCTTAAGATTTAGTGCAATGTTACATGAGCCATATTTAACTGTTATGTGAAGACACATGATGTGCAGTTACTTACCTTTTACTGCCTTTTGACTCCCATACAGCTCAGATTTCAATAAATAAAGATTTCAGTAAACAACTGACTGAATTGATTGTGGAATGTACAGTATACTGCCAGATTTCAGTACATTTTATATCGACTGACTGAATTGATTGTGAAATGTATATTGCCAGATTTTGTAAAAAAATTTTTTTAAAAAAAACTGTTTGCATGAATGAGAGCGGGACACTTTTAGTAGATTACAAAATCTGTAATGAACCATGAGTATTTTTACAACATTTGAGCACCAGTTGTCTACACATCTTGTCTTCATGTTTAAAGGAAATGTGAAAAAAAGGTCAACCACACAAAGAAACACATAAAAAGCTGGCACTCTGTCGATATCAAATCAGAATTCTTCCCCCCTGTAGTTTCAGCTCTTTGAGGTGGCTGTGTGTGTGTGTGTGTGTGTGTGTGTGTGTGTGTGTGTGTGTGTGTGGATGCGTGTGGGTGTTGGTTTGAGGTGGCTGCACAGTGTGGCGGTCCAGCCCAATGGGTCGTCCAGCAAACATGCTTATGATTCAGAGCTGTGGCACTGGCTTTGGAAGAGGCATACACCCAAACCAACACCCACACGCATCCACACACACACACACACACACACACACGCAGACGCACACCCAAACCAACACCCACACGCATCCACACACAAACACATACGCAAACACACACACACACACACACACACACACACACACACACACACACACGCAGACGCACACCCAAACCAACACCCACACGCATCCACACACACACACACACACACACACACACACACACACGCAGACGCACACCCAAACCAACACCCACGCGCATCCACACACACACACACACACACACACACACACACGCAGACGCACACCCAAACCAACACCCACACGCATCCACACACAAACAAAAAAAATAGAAAAAATAGTAAATGATTTACTGCCAGTGACACATGACTGGTGACCCCCCCCGCCCTCTCATCACCCCACATCATGCCGGTGAAGGCAAACAGATGCAAACTGAGGGGACGATATCTTGCCTTTAACGAATGACAGATGGCCACTCGGTTTCTTCCGTGAGGGTAAACGGCTTCATGAAACAAAATCGACATGGTCGCTCTCCCACATCAAAGCGATATGCCAACCACAGAGCCCGCTGCGCTCGCTGGCTTTCAACAGTGTTGGACAACAGACACACATATGACAGGGGGTGGGGTGGGTGGGGTACACTGTAGATATTGTGAAAAGATGGTGCTGGTTAGTGGCCTCTGTGAAAAAATGATCGTTTGATGTATCAACAAAGTATGTGTGTTTAGTCGAGCCATTCATTTCCTTGTCATTCTTCTTTGACCAACTCAACTGGGTACACATTTGTATTAGATTTTCACATCTCACCCGCAGCCTGCTGCAACGCTGCCTTTTCACATCTCACCCGCTGCAACGCTGAATTTACAACGCACATTCTGCTTGGAGCCGGCCGGGCAGAGAGGTAGAGAAATAAAAAACAATAAACATATCATTTACATTTATGGGGGGGGGGGGGGGGGGGGGTCTTTACATATATAGAGGCCAGGACACTTCACTTCTGGTGATAGAACTTTGAAAATCTCCTGATCATTCCATACACTACACGACACACACACACACACACACACTACACACACACACACACACACACACACACACACACACACACACACACACACACATACACTATTACAAACTTGGGCATGCACATTCCACAAATGAAAAAAATTGAAGCTCCATTTACGAACCCTGCAATCACACCCAAAATTGCTCTTTTCAACCAGGGTCACTGTCTGGGTGCTCAAAAGTGACTTTGGAGTGATTGAGTAACAGATGGCGGCCATCTTGCCTTATCACTGAAGAGGCAGTGTGCGTGTGTGTGTGTGTGTGTGTGCGTGTGTGTGTGCGTGCGCCTGTGTGTGTGTGTGTGTGTGTGTGCGCCTGTGTGTGTGTGCGTGCGCCTGTGTGTGTGTGTGTGTGCGCCTGTGTGTGTGTGTGTGCGCCTGTGTGTGCGCCTGTGTGTGTGTGTGTGTGTGTGTGTGTGTGTGTGTGTGTGTGTGTGCCCCTGTGTGTGTATGTATGGAGGGGGGTGTGAAAGGGGTACAGGGGATTTGGCGGGTAGTTAAGATTGGCTGGGGTTCACTTGCTATCACACGGCCCCCTCTCTCTGCATGATTGGCTACAGGTGGACAGCCTGATCCCCAGTCCACAGTGCGCTGAGATCTCAGCCTGAAACAGTTATTGCTGATGACATGAAGTGTAATTGCTAATTATATGCCTGAGCAGTCACATTTTATCCACCTATTTCTCTCTTCTCTTTCCATAGCCTCCCAAATCTCACATCTGCAGATGTTCACCCCCCCCCCCCCCCCCCCCCCCCCCCCCCCACACACACACACACACACACACACACACTGTGAGGCATAGGTCGCCTGAGAAGTGTGACAGTAATTCAGAGAGTCAATTACAATCATCCAATCTGCTCCCCTGTATGTAGAACATGCTTTCTCATGTGTTTAAAGGAGATTGAATTTCCAATTTGAAGCGTGAAAATCCAGTTATTTGGCCAATTTGTGCAGTGGCAATTTCTGGTTGCTTCTGGAGGTGTGTGTGAGCTGAAGCTTCTGGAGGTGTGTGTGAGCTGGTTGCTTCTGCAGGTCTGTGTGAGCTGCTGGTTGCTCCGCCGGTTTGGTTTCTTCGACTGATAAGTGGCTTCGGGTGCAAGCCCTGGATAGATATAGCTTAGCTAAGAATCTGCCTCACAAGAGCCTGAGAATAATGAAAAAAAAACGAATACTTTATATTCAGCAACATGGAAAGTCAATGGGAGAGGAGTTAAAGTCAATGGGAGAGGAGTTAAAGTCAATGGGAGAGGAGTTAAAGTCAATGGGAGAGAACTTACTGGCTGAGAAGTGAAATTCAATCCCAGAGTCCCAAATCTAGGGTGACCATTTGGCCACTATGTGAGGGTATATGTGTAGTGACCATTTGGCCTCTATGTGAAGGGTATATACTGTATGTAGTCCGCCAGTCATTCTTGAAAACCAAATCCCCACAGGACAAACAGGACCCTGGCGCGTAGCGGAGGGATCTTGTATCATCCTGACGGAGGGATCTTGTATCATCCATTTATTCATTGTTTCATGATTTAAGGACCATTCCCTTGCCATTGCCAGTGTCCCATGGCAACATGGGCATGGAAGACCTGACCTCGTTGTTGCCAGTGTCCCATGGCAACAGGACACATGACCTCGTTGTTGCCAGTGTCCCATGGCAACAGGACACATGACCTCGTTGTTGCCAGTGTCCCTTGGCAACAGGACACATGACCTTGTTGTTGCCAGTGTCCCTTGGCAACAGGACACATGACCTCGTTGTTGCCAGTGTCCCATGGCAACAGAACACATGACCTCGTTGTTGCCAGTGTCCCTTGGCAACAGGACACATGACCTTGTTGTTGCCAGTGTCCCTTGGCAACAGGACACATGACCTTGTTGTTGCCAGTGTCCCTTGGCAACAGGACACATGACCTTGTTGTTGCCAGTGTCCCTTGGCAACAGGACACATGACCTTGCTGTGGCATGTGGTGCAGGGTGATGTCACGCGTGATCTCGCTGCTGCCAGGGTTCTCCTGCCCGCATGCCCGTTCTCTGGAGCCGTGTGGCACCCGGCCCTCTGACCTTGGAGAGTTCCTCTGGCAGTGCCCTCCAGTCTGCCCGTGGGGCATCTGTGCCAACACTCAGCTCAGCTCTGCTCAGGTCAGGGCAGGGCGTGTTTAAATGATAATCACCAGCTCTGTGGGGGAAGAAGATGGGTGTGGTTATGTGTGTGTGTGTGTGTTATGTGTGTGTGTGTGTCTGTGTGTGTGTGTGTTATGTGTGTGTGTGTGTGTCTGTGTGTGTGTGTGTGTGTGTGTGTGTGTGTGTGCCTGGGGGGTGGGGTGCCCCTCGTGTGCAGAGAATGCCACGGGCTGTGTGTGTGTGTGTGTGTGTGTGTGTGTGTGTGTGTGTGCGTCTGTTAATGTGCATGTGTGTGTGTGTGTGTGTGTGTGTGTGTGTTTGTATGTGTGTGTGTGCGTGTGTGTGTTAATGTGCATGCGTGTGTGTGTGTGTGTGTGTGTGTGTGTGCGTGTGTTAATGTGCATGTGTGTGTGTGTGTGTGTGTGTGTGTGTGTGTGTGTGTACCACAGGCTGTTGCACAATCTGATACATTCACACCTGCTGGCTGCCAGGGCCTATTAATTAGCCTGGCCGTGTCGAGGCGCTAACGAGTGTGTTTCACCGCCTGCTAGCGGGGGATGCCAATCATCTGTGGCCTAGGCTCATCCTCTACGACCAGATGACATACGCCCCCCATTCTCCCACAGTCCAGGACTGAAGCACTATGCACATTAACACACGCACACACACACACACACACACACACACACACACACACACACACACACACACACACACACACACACACACACACACACACACACACACACACACACAGATGCCTTTCTTAGAAGAGACTTGCATTACAGAGAAGGCAACACTTAATATACTGTAGATGCAGTTCTCTGTTCTTTAATCCAAATTTCTCCCCTCAGAATCAGAATCAGAATCAGAATTGGATTTATTGGCAAGTAGGTTTACACCTACTTGGATTTTTTTCTGGTGTAAAGGTGCATACAGTAAACATAAAAACATACAAACAGTACAATAAGTACTACACATAACATAAAAACATAAAAACACAAATAAGTACTACACATAAGAAAAGTACTACACATAGGAACCAAAAAACACAATATATATACGATACAAATATATAAACAATGAATATAAAAAAGTGGGTTCACAAGAGCTATGCTCTACGAGTTGAGTTTCATGAAGACACCCTTCATTACTAAAACACTAATATCTGCATCCAGACTCCCATAGACTTTCAACGACACCAACTACTGTTTTTATGAAGCTACGTAACTTCATGCTTTAAGTAGACCAATTTCATTGCTGTTGTTTTAAATGATTCTCTGATTTAATTTTTTTTTACTTTATGTTATTTTATTTTATTTGTTTGTTGTTTAATGTGTTTTTTTTAATTTATTTTGTCTGTTTTGTTTTGTTATGGTTTGTTTATTTATTGTTCTTCTGTATTATGTAGCCTCAATCAGGGCATTGCTGCAAAAGAGCCCTGTGCTCAGTCAATTCTCCCTGAATAAACAATGATGATGATGATGATGATGATGATGATGATGATTGAAGCAACAGCACGTTACGATTTTACCTTGAAACCTTTAAATGGCTGTTGATGGTGCAAAACCTCGTAGGGAGGTAGAGTGACATGTCTGTGGCCGGCCACTTCTTCACCGTCTTGATCCTCTTGCTCCACTCTGATTGAGATGTATCACCGTCTCTCCGACTGCGTAGTTGTTCTCATCTCGATCAAAAACTTTGGAAGCTTTTATGAAGTTGGAACCGTTGTCTGTTGTTGTTTCCCCCCCTGAACTTTGAACTTTGAACTCAAAGTCATTCAGGGCCCTGTGTCGCCAACACATCAGATGTTTGTGAGCCTCTCAGTTGTTTACAGGCGAGGGATGCCGAGCCTCTTTTGAGACTGTCAGGGTCGCTCCAAAGGGCAGCAACACCAATGAAGCTCCGCCTTCTGACAGACCAGCAGTCGCTGTTGGTGGCAATATGGTCAACTCCCGTGATGGCCTCCCGTGATGGCCTCCAGTGATGGCCTCTCGTGATGGCCTCCCGTGATGGCCTCCAGTGATGGCCTCCAGTCATGGCCTCTAGTGATGGCCTCTCGTGATGGCCTCTCGTGATGGCCTCCAGTGATGGCCTCCAGTGATGGCCTCCAGTGATGGCCTCCCGCGATGGCCTCCAGTGATGGCCTCCCGTGATGGCCTCCCGTGATGGCCTCCAGTGATGGCCTCCAGTGATGGCCTCTCGTGATGGCCTCTAGTGATGGCCTCCAGTGATGGCCTCCAGTGATGGCCTCTCGTGATGGCCTCCAGTGATGGCCTCCAGTGATGGCCTCTAGTGATGGCCTCTCGTGATGGCCTCCAGTGATGGCCTCCAGTGATGGCCTCCAGTGATGGCCTCTAGTGATGGCCTCTCGTGATGGCCTCCAGTGATGGCCTCTCGTGATGGCCTCCAGTGATGGCCTCCAGTGATGGCCTCCAGTGATGGCCTCAGTCACTGCCTTCTGCCTTCATTTCCTTGGAGGCATCATCCATCATGGAGTGCAGACTCAGCCTTGACCATTTTGGATTAGGCAGCAGTTCCTTCACAAAATCTCTAAATGGTTCCTGTTCAACAACACAGAATGGCTGGAGTTTCTTGAGGTTGGATGGGAGTTTTTTTAAATGCCAATATTTCTGTGTCTTTGGGATAAGTATTAGAGAAGAATCTTTCACTTCAACATGAGGAAGCATTTTTTTTT